>NC_138241.1:26948607-27111107 GCF_964197995.2 Scardinius erythrophthalmus
AGGCCTGAGTAGGAAGTTGTGTTTCCACTCGCCCTCACCTCACTGGTCCCCTGATATGCGAAACCTTTATCAGTGAGACTTTCTTGTAGACCTTCTGACTTTTTCACGTCTCTCAACTCATATGCATATTTCATATCCATGGATCATTTTCACCCACCGGAAGGAAAAGAGGTACACATGAGGGGGAAAACCCTATAATGGCTAGAGAAACCTGCAATATTGTGGTCTCAAGTTGAACATACACCATTGCAACTATAACAATGAAAAATAAGAAAATAAAAGCCCAACCTATTGTTTTATTGTTGTTATCTTTGTTTCTAACTTATTGAATCTACATTGAATTAAACTGCTCTTCTAAGTAAACAAGTACATTTTAAACAGTCTGAAAAATGATGTCAATACTTTTACATTACCGTTAAAAAGGTCAGTACAATTGTTTTTAAGGAGATTAATATTTTTATTCAGCAAGGGTGCATTATATTGATTAAAAGTGATAGTAAAGATGTATGTTACAAAAATATTTCCATTTCAAATAAATGTTCTGTTTTCTGTTCATCAAAGAATTGTGAAAAGAATGTATCACGGTTTCCACTAACATGGATAATAATAAGAAGAAATGTTTTTTTAAGCACCAAATCAGCATATTAGTATAATTTCGGAAGGATCATGTGACACTGAAGACTCGAGTAATGACTGCTGAAAATTCAGCTTTGCCATCAAATTAATAAATTACATTTAAAAATGTATAAAAATAGAAAGGTATTAATTTCAATCAAATAATTGTTACAGTAGGGTAACACTTTATTTCGATAGTCCACTTTAGATATTCTACTTGCTATAAGTAACTTTGCAGCTATATGTCAACTAACTGTCATTAGTAGGCTGTTTGCTTAATATTTGCTAACACTTTATTTTGTTGGTCCTCCAACAGATATTCTACTGACTATAAGTAACTTGGAAACTTCCTGCTTATTAGAACCCTAACACCTAGCCATAACCTACCAGTCCACTGACAAGTCCACTACAGTCTTATTCTAATGAGAGTTAGTTGACATGTAGTTGCAAAGTTACTTATAGTTAGTAGAATGTCTAAAGTGGACTATTGAAATAAAGTGTAACCCATAATAGTTTTCATAATTTACCATTATGAGTGAGGCCTTACGGAGATTTATGTTGAATCATCAAGATAAAAAAAATCATGTATTTTGTTTGATGTTAATGGCCTAAAAGCATGTTTGATTCACTCCTAACAAATTGACAATCACATACAAATTCATATTTAACTTTATTCTAAAATGACTGTTAATCAACACTTTAAATTTCCTTATTTAAAGACCTAGTTGAGACCTGATTTATTAAAGTCACCGCTATAATATTTTGTAAGATTATTTGATGTATTTTTCTTTAATAAGTCCCCTGTAGCCAGTGAGCTTCATTACAAGCATTTGTAATGACAGGGGAGGAGGACATGTCCTGACGTGTCTCTGAGATGCTGATGGTGGCTGCCAGGACATAAAACCTGCTGAGTAATTACCTTTCATTTAAGATATTCGACTTCTAAACAATGAGTAGTAATAATACCTTATCAATGTCAGACTGACTTGTCACATTATGACAGATTTACTGTTAAAACAATACCACTGGCTCTCGAAAGCAGACCTGACCTGAGACGAGCCGTCTGCACTCTTCCAATGCTGTCACTACATCACATTGCACACTCCCACCCATGTCACACTTCCACAAAACCTCATAATGCACTGTTCTTAAATAAAATAAGGCTTAAAGCATTTATTACTGTTTCATTTTAAATTTGAGGACAGGATGAAAGCTCTTTGACACCCACAATAAACTCCATTTTGATTTGGTTAAATGTAAAATTTGATACTGTTTTCTTAACAGTTTGGGAAGCTTTTAGATTCATTTGTTGATTTATATCTGTTAAGAACATTACATATTATTTGAAATTCGTAGTGTGGGTGTGTATGTGGGTTGGTGTCTGTTTCTCTGTGTGATCATTTAGGGAAGTAGGAAGGAAGGAGGTAGTCTATTAACTGTAGTGCTACTTGGCCCTGACACCTTTAAGACAGCTGATGATAATCTATTTTTCCCAATGGCCAGCAATTCAGGAACAAGAGGAGACAGACCTGTCATCGAAAGCTTTCAGTCATTTTGACAATTAGCTGTGCAACTGGTTTAAGAAAGTGTTTTTTAGAGCAAGTGTTGGTGCTTCTGCTCTGTCAAATAGATGCAAGATGTCAGTTTTAGGCAGTGGACTCTTGCCTTTCAAAGCAAGTGACATCAAAAATATGTACTATATCAGCAGTCACATGATTTACATGGCTTGTTTTCATTTCATTTTGTTGAAAGGACCTTTCAGGCATAATATAGCATTTTTATGGGGATCAGAGTTCAGGCTGTATGTGACACTTGTGTGATGAACTACATGCTGACCCCTTTGGCAAAACCCCCCCAAAAAACTCATACTCAATAAGTCCAAACATGTTTCAAGTACAGGTCTATAGTTTTTATCCGTGTTGTCTTTTTTTAATTAGAAATTTTCAGACTTTGACATCTGTTCAGTTATTTGCTGACTAATGGTCCAAAAGCAAAACAACTAATAACAACGACCAAACAGTTAGAATGTTTAAATTAAACAAATATTTTTAATGAAATATTTTTTAGCCTAATTTAATGAATATTGTAGTTATTATTTTTCAAGCAAATTGAAAACACAAACTTGAGACCTTTTATGACTTAAGGCCAGTGTTGGGGTAACACATCATGTAATCTGATTACTTTTTTTGATGTAACAAGTAATGCATTATTTACTATTTACTATAGTTTTTTATGCATTATGCAAAGTAATGCATGTTTACATGTATTGTTAATTTGCTTAAACATTTTTTTAAACTACAGAATTAAAATTCTTTTTCTCTTTAAAAATAGCTACAAAACACATTACTTTCAACTTTCAAGTTAAAAAATAAAATGTTAAGAGATGTTTTGTATTCGTTCCAATGAACTGCCGTCGCCAAGGCGACATCTAGTGTATATATCTATGCACCAGTCTGCGTACACGTCACACACTAGGAAGCGCCCTCAGATCACTTGGACGTGGCTGTGTACAAAAGGTAAAAACGATATAAATACTGTTCGTTTTCTCACACAATCCGCTCGTTTCGTGTCTTAGGCCATCAATGTGTACTTACGATGGGGAATTGTTTCATTTGGACTATGGGGAATTGTTTAATTTGGACTCTGTGCATGCTCTTTGAGACAGTGACCATAGACCTGCATTATATGACTGACAGACAAGAACGGTTTGACCTAAAAATATCAAAATTGAAACTATTGCGGAAAAAAAGACACCTACATCTTGGATTCCCTTGAGGTAAGCTAAAACATACCAAAATTTAATTTCAAAGTGAACTATCCCTTTAAGGTTTATGTTATATAGGCTATGTAGTTGAATGCATTGGTGCGTTAAACACTAGCAAAAAAAAATATTCTCTGTAAAAAATAAATAAAATAAAAACACCTGCAAGACTTGGAAGAAGGCCAGGTGAGAAGAATTAAAGTACAAAATTAGTTACTTTTTAGGGAGTAATGCATTACTTTTAAAAGTAACTTCCCCAACACTGCTTAAGGCTGGAATACACTACACACATTTTGCACAAATTTTTGTTGTGATTTACAATCTGGATAAGTCGAGATAGTCTGTATGAAGGGCACAGACTCATATTTTCTAGATTCAGACTATGATTCCATCCAGTCGTAGGATGTCAAACATATTTTGAGCTGATTTTAGAACACTTTTTTTTTTCTTCAGGCGTCTTCTTGCAACAAGGTTCATGTTTTTATGTGAATTTTTAGTGTTCATAAAAACTTGAAAGTCTGTTAGTGTGTTATCCTCAGTCGTTTAGTGTATGATTTCCATTTACTCTAACCAGTTGGCAAGTGTATGATAAAATCATATTTCCAAAGTGGTGTAGTGTATTCCAGCCTTTAGTTTTGATAAATATAATTTTATGAACATACAAAAATATTAAATAATAAAAATATGATGGTACTGCTTTGTTGAAAGTTCTCAAGTGAAAGGTTAATGTTGCTTAGAAATAATTTAACAGAAGACATTGTGAGTTATAATGAGTTCAGGTTATTTTTGCCTGTCTTGGTGCAAAGATTCTTGTATTTGCTTGTGTCCTGTGTCTATGTCCTTCTATATCCTGGCTTGTTCCATCAACATGGCCAAGTAATGACACTTCAGAAACTCCACCTAACACTCACCAGGTACTCTATGATGCCCATGCTCTCCAGGACCGAAGACAGAGGCCAGAAGTTTCTAGGCCAGTGAGCCTTCAACAGAGCTCTGAGTGAGCCAGAGTTTTACACTAAAAGCGTATAGCTGATTTTGTCTCAGGCCAAACACAACACTGTAATGCATCTTAAAAGCGTGACACGTTCAAAAAACTGCAAAGCCGTTGGGTGACTCATTGGGGCCTTTTCACGGGGGCCAATATTAAGATATTAAGACTCAACAGCAGGAGGTTTAAAGTAGGCAAGGCAAGTTTATTTATATAGCACATTTCATGCACTATGGCAATCCAAAGTGCTTTACAGAAAGGAATAAAATAATCACAAAATAAAAGCAAGGGAAATTAAAACAGTTACAAGAGATATATGATACAGTTATAATAAGATGAATTAAAAGAGTAAAAAGATGATACATAGATAAACTTCTCATCTGACAAAACACCGGTGTATCATATTTTTCACAACTCCCAGTTTTACTCTGAGATTTTCCCATGGTGATTACACTGTGTCTGTGGTGTTATTTCGGCGCCTAAGAAATCTACTGGACATCTCCGATGGACCCGATTTGGTGTAACTGGTGTTAACTTGAAATTGCCATGCTGGACTGGATGGATTCATAGTCTGAAGATAAAACATTACAGTAAGTGCCCATTATACACTATGCAATTTTATGTAAAATACAGACATAAATACTGCAGACTTCTGACTTTGAGTCAGTGGCTACAATGTAAAAAAATAAAGTTATAAACTATTGGGGTAAGAAAATACTATTTTAGTCTGTCTACTTCAAAATTTCATGTTTAATTCAACGTGTTACTCGCTAATTCTGAGTGAAAATCGTTTCAAAGTATTTTTTTTTTTCCGGTGTATATCCGATTGACAATTATCATACAGTTTGGATTGGTGGTATGGTTCTGTTCTAACAATTATTTGACAGAACCAACATGAATGTATTGCAGATATCATTAATTCAAGATTTTAAAGTAGCCTACAACACAATTTGAGAATTTATTCTGATTCAAGGGGAATCCGAATCCCAAAACCTGACTGGACGAGAGGAGGTGCTGGGGATGGAGAAGGGTAATAGCTCCTGAGAAACACAATAGCTGTTAATAATACTGAATGAGCTGACATAATGTGATAGGAGTCGTATTCCTATAGGTAGACGTGGATCAGCTGCGAGTCAGATGATGCGAGCTTGACTGACTTATGTGACCTGCCAGAACTGACACTACTTAATAGTAGGCCTACTTGTTTTTCTTATGTTTTTCTTATATTTGGAGTGACTGTCAAACTGTCCTGTTTGCACAGCAGCTGACATACCATTACTTTACAATACTTTCAATCCTTTCTGTTGCTAACCTTAAATATCACTTGGAACTAGAGGTCTACACGGAGCACCCAAGGACCCGGGATCCGACCCGGGACGCGTAGCCTTCTTGTAAAATTAGGATAAGAAAAGTGTCGAGAAATAAGGGCTAATAAAACATGGGCTAAATAAAACACAAATTGCGCTAAAAAGCTCTTCAGGTTCGGGCAGCTAACGCGAATGTGCAGTCTCAAGCACGTCATGTTTCTATGGCAACCAGAGCTTCTGAAGTGACTTTACATTATAAAGTTTTGGTGGTCAGACTCGGCGCAGAGAGCACAGAGATGACAGCAAATAAATAATGCTGCGAACGTCAGCGGCCATGGCACTGAACGAGCAATCGTTATTAGGCCTAGTTCAGCAAACAGTCGAAGTTTTCATGCGAGTTAACTCGAGTCGAAATGCTAATCTGCAAAGTCGCATTTGTCATCCGTCACCGTGACATCAAGTGGACTTTTGAAGCTGAAATAATGAGTGGTTAAGTTTGGAATAACGAGAGGAATAACATGGATAGAAAGTTTCTTGTCGGAGGATTGTATGCAGGTCAGTCAAGTACAAGGAAGGGATACGACGGCTACTAAAATTAGGTAAGACAAAAAGTTATATTTTTCGCAACTGTATTGACTTAATAGCAATTTAGTGTGGAATATGTGACAATTGGGTCCGTGTCTTCCCGCCGGGTTCGGGTCCAGGTTGGGTAGAACAATTATGACATTTCTATGATCTGCACTGTCTGGGTCCAGCTTTTGAAATATTTGATCTGTGTTGACCTCTGCTTGCAACCTATACTGCGTTCCAGTCCACTTTTAGACACGCACTTGCGAACTTCCCTAAGCACTTCCCCTTGGGGGAATCCCTGCCGCCATTTTGAAGTGCGTTCCACTTCGTGAAGTGGACGAGGGAAGTTTATTTGGACAGACCCTCGTTCCCTCGATTTTGACCGAGGGAGCGAGTCTGCTTCAAATGTACACTTCAGGCACCTATCTGTCCCACAATGCAGTACGATTGTGACGTCACCACATATCACCACCACAACATACAACTCTATGATAATTATCATTTTTTAAATTTAAAACAACTCAAACACACCTATAAGCATTTGGATGCTGCATTAAACAAATTCTTAAAGGGAAAAAAATGTAAATAATAAATCAACTCCATAGCTGATTCAAAGTGATCAAGGGCTTAGGACGTTCCAGTTCAGCCCATTGCAGTTTCCGCCAGTAGTGGGCACTTGCAATGACATACATCCGAGTGAAGGAGACGAAGGGAAGTTATTGAGTGAAGGGCATGACAATTTAATTTGGACTGGAACGCAGCACTAGTGAGAGTGTACGTTTTCACAACAACAATGTACTAAAACCAAAAAACATTCTTTGCATTTTTCGTGTAGGCTACAGACGACAATGTTGTCAAAACGATCCCGTTCACACAGATCCACAAAAACGTCTAAGAACGCCCCTCAAGTGAATATCAAAGATGGCGTCCATAACAATGGATGTGAGATGACAAAGCTAAGCACGCGCTGCTGTTTTCTAATTGGCTGTCAATGTTTTTATTGTTTATCAGCTGGGAAAAAAATAATTCTGAAAGGGATTCCAACTATAGCGTTTTTCGGTGCAGTTATCGTTATAGCCTAGCTGTGCATGGTGTGGAACGATTTTTAGAACTATATATTTATCTGTATAGTTATTGTTCTTGGTGTGAACGGGCCTTAAAGGAGAACTCCGGTCAATTTTAACATTGAGCTCATTTTTTTGTACATTTGGAGTGCTGTCAATGCAGAGAACAACGACAAAAATCGGTGTTGCCTACACCGAGTTATTCTATTTTTAAAATTTGCACCCTATTGACTTAAATGGGGCAAGTTTTAAACCAGCTTTTAGCCTCTTAACATCCTTGATGTGTCATTACAAGTGCACAGAAAATGTGAGTGATTCCTTCAGAGTGAACACGAGTGAATCTGACTGCAGTAGATGTGAAAGATATGTATAAAAATGATGTTATTTAAGCCAGCGCAAAAACCTGTGTTTACATCCTGTTTTCGGTCGAAGTCCAAAGTATTCGATTGCCGAGTTCACGCGCGTGATCATAGGTAACTAAACCTATGCGCGTGAACTCGGCAATCGGAGTTCTCCTTTAAGTTACTGAAACACACACGAGACAAGCATGTGTGCAGCACAGAGACTGACGTGACAGACAACAAATTCTCTACTACTATTAGTTTCACACAGTATGTTTTCACAGAGAATGAGCCGTGAAAATTCTTAAATTTATGGGTGTGTGAGTTAGGTAGAAGAATGCTGTTGTCACTCTCCTAAGAGCTGTGTGTGAACACAACAGTATTAAGCACTTAAATACCGGACCTACAACCATATGGAGCTGAAGTATCTCAATTTATTTATTGACAAAATATTATTCACATGCATAAAAATTTTTACTTTTGCCATTTTCTTTTAAATTACTTAATTCATTTTCCAATGGAAAACTTGCAGTCTTGGAGAGAACAGGTTTCTCAAGCAGGACATTCGAGATAAAAACAAATATTGCTGCATACAATATTTAATGTTGGGTAATTTGTTTATAAAAATGTTTTTTTTTTTTTTTTTGTCCTCTTTATTCCTGTGAAATGGCAAAGAATACCAGGGAATTTATTTTTCTTGGAGGAAATGACAGATGTAAGGGACGTTCAAATATTGAAATTGATGTTCAAATATTGCTCTATTTAAGCAAATCTTCTTAATAAGAAACAAGGCAGTACCCCATAAAGCTATCATTTCATCAAATATAATTTCAGTGCTTGCTCTTAGCAAAGTGAAGGACGTCCACACACAGTATAAACTGTAAAGTGAGATACTGATCGCTGATCATTTCTCACATGAGTAGAATCTATTTGTTGTGTATTTGCTCTCTAGAGCACAGTAGTTCTGTATATCAGGAGCCCATAATTTCCTGCATTTCCTCTGGTACTTTGCTGGAGACAGCTGGCCTAGTCTGACGTGCATCTCAGCCATTGTTTCTGCAAAGGATCAGCTCCCAGCTGAACTCACATCCTGCCTGCGAAGGAAGCAAAAGGGACAACACAAGAATGTGCGCGCAGAAGGCTTTTCCCCCCAGAACAGGAGAGTTTAATGAAGCCTAATGAAGATATATGCGAGTCCAAAGTGGATTTGACTGTTCTGTTAAAAGAGCAAGGCTGTTTGCATTCCTTTAAAGCAACAGATTCCCAAAGTTGGCTCATTTCAGACTTAGAACTTGTTTGCATCACCTGTTTGGAAGCAATGTATATGTTTGGATTTTGTCACACACAGCTATTTTGCATGGAATTGGTTTAAAAATTGAGATCAATAGTGCTGTTAACATATGACCAAAAAGTCCCTCTATCTGCTCCAAATTTATGTACGATGACAAAACATAATGGATCAAAAGGCAACTGTTTTGCTTTCAATGCGCTGAAAATAATTTAGAGCATGCAAAACACAAGTAACCCCCAAGAGTTCTGTGGTCTACACACTTTAGAACAAGAGTACGAAATGAGCATATGGCTTCCAATGCAAACAAGGACTGAATTTTGGCAGCGGCCGCATGCTTTGCTGATACTGTTAATTGTCCTATAAGGGACTTGGTGAAATCTGCACACTGTGTGGTAAGTAAGTGTGCGGTCCTCCTTCTTGCGATAGTACAGGCCTCCTTCCTTAAGCCTGAATAGCACTTTTTGGCACACGTGGGATCAGGTATAATGATGTCTTTGGCTGCCGGTACACTGTAAACGAACTCAAAGCGCTTGTGTTTATGAGTGATCCGGCTGCTTGGGGACAGATCAGAAGCAGGCCCGTAGCTTAAGCTAGAGTTACGTTATATTTTTAGTCAACTGATCTCATATTTTCAGCTAAAATTCTATGAAAAGGAATGTCAAAACCGACCAAGCAGTGAAGGATCTATCAGAAGAGTTGAGCCTAGTGATGATAGGAATTGGAGGACCTCTGAGGAATTTTGCAGACTTGAACACCACAAAAAGCACCACATACCGGAGTATGTCAAGATTTGTGTGATGAGGGAAATTCCGCATGGTAACTCTGTACATGTGTAGCCTAGGATTTTTAGTTATGTTGAGGACTTGCTCGCATTTAGACATCTTAGAGTACACCGTTGTTTTTCAGATCACTGTTTTCTGGCCATTCACTGCTATTTTTCTTCCTTCTGAAAGGTATATTTTTCCTAAAATAACAAGCGAGAGCTGCAGATTTGAGTCTTATTTCTAATAGTCCAGATTAATGTTTTGTGGACCCTTGTGAAGAAACTTAGGAAATTGTGGCATTTATAAAAAGCATGTGAGGTGGAGTGAAAAGACTGAGAGTGAGAAAGGAAAAGACAAAAAAAAAAAAGAGAGAGGGGCGGTTTTTGTCATCATATCTCCAAAGCCTCAGTTCTACATTAGACTCATGGAAAACTACTTAGAACTCCAGACGTGCTAGTCTTGCCAGAATCAGCTTCCATTCCAAAAGGAATTAATATTAATATTAGAGAGAGTCGACCCTGACATGTGCAATTTAGGCCAGAACCCGTATAAATCTATCCCAGAAGCCCTCGCTTCCGGTTGGCCGAGACCTGGAAAGCTGCAACTTCGAGAGCTGAGCGTCTGAAATATCCATCGGCCAATTATCTCCCTCGCCCCACTCGGGCTCGGAGCTCCATAAAAACTTGTCTGAGATGGGCTCTGAGGCATTTCTGTTCCTCGTGTGGATAGGGCTCTGTGCCTCATATCCCATCTGACAAGCACTTAAATATGAAGGACAAAAAGAATTCTGCAGTTCATCTATCACCTGTTCCAGATCTGGGCTGTAGCTGAAAAGTAATAGTGTAGTGTTACCCGCAGCTAGAAAGAGATCCATGGAGTCTATTACTGAAGCGTTCCTAGTGTCGGCCTACAAGTGGTTCAGTGTTTACACATATGGTTAGACGTACATATACTTTTTGTGAGTTTGAATTTAAATGGTTTTGGCCATGACCCACAGGAAGTTGAATTGGATACACAGGAAGTATAATTAACTGAATTACAATTTTCATAAATCAAGAAAAAATGAAGTAAAACATAGTTCTATAGGAGACATTTCTATAAACCTTCAAACTTCAAGACTTTTTTATTTTAATTCTACTTCCTTAAATTGGAAGTATAAAGAATTAAATAAAAAAATATCAATTAAATTGTCACTGGCTTTAATACTATTTTAATAGAATAGTAAATGTCATTGGCTTTAATGGATTTTGCGCAGTTAGTAACTTGTCTTTATGATTTTTTGTTGTTGTTGTTGACCAAACTATGCTAGGAGAGATGAAACATATTATTTCTGTGCAATGGATGGTTAGTGCACTGTGCAGTCAATGAGTCGCTTCTTGTAGACTCCCATGAGAGACTTTATAAATGGAACATCTAGCTGTTGGAATTACAGTTAAAGAATCCGTTTCCACTGGAGTGTTATGAGAATGTGATTTTCATTTCCAGATTTATCGAACTTAATAGATAATATTCGGAACTTAATACTACATCTACAAAATCACTTGACTGAGCCACTAATGTTAGTAATTCCAGAGCTCCGTCAAGACCCTACTGTTCTCGGGCCTTGTTCCACAGCCTCTCTGCAGGTTCAGTGTGTAGCCAATGCTAATATTCTCAGCACCTGTGTAATGTGTGCTAGAGATTTGACTGCTCAAGTTAGCCGTGTCTGTCATGCTAGCTGTTTTCATCTTGCCGTTAATTTATTTCTCTTTGCCTCTGGCATGCAACCGCTCGTGATGGAGAAAAGTTGAGGGTGTTAATGTTTTTTTTCTTTTGTGCAGCAGAACTGGCTGGCAAGGAGGAGAGCTGTCCGCCTTAAAACTCAAAATGACTAAGTATGACAAAGTGAATCAAGTGAGCTAATAGTTGAACTTTTTTGAGCCATGATGAATTGACTGTCCAACACTGAGAAATATTTTCATAATATTTACTCAAATACTCCAGGAAATGAATGTCTCCAAATGGCAGTTTCAATTTACACCCTCTAAAAAGTTTCCTTTGCTCCCACACGCTCTTCCCTTTACATCATGTTTTCGTTATATCTTTTTACTTTTCTTATAAAAGGAAATGCTAGATTGTGGGATTGTGCGGATACTTAAAGTGCCACAGCATAGTATAGTTGACATATATACTGTAGATGACAGAGAACCACATACAACAGATGAGAAATTAAAAAAAAGAGGGAGCAGTTTAAATGTTCAATATAATATAATATAATATAATATAATATAATATAATATAATATAATATAATATAGTTTACTATTACCTGAGTTTTCCCTGAAAATGCCTAAAAACAGAATACATTTATGCAGTTTTTAAAAAGTCATTTTGAGCTACATTCATGTGGTTTGATATCCTTTTCAAATTGCATTTCTGGAAATCCTTTCAATGTCTGACCGCTCAAATCGGATTTTGCTTGGTTTATGTCACGTTCTCACACTGCGTAGGCTAATATGTAAACATGATGTTGTTAAAGGAAACAAGTTGGAAGCTGAGGGTTGTGCTGTTGCAAACTGCTGGTCGTACGGAAAATTACAATTGAATTACATTCATTTAGACGACAACAGTGATTTGGGGTCCTGAAAACGCAAACTTTGAAAACGGGTTTCAAAGTGCACGTTTTTTTTTTAAATGTTTTACCATTATTATCTCTGTGCAAACTACAAAAACGTAAATTTGTGAAATCGATGATTTTTTTTTTACAAAGTGACATCACTACTACTGGATGGCCTTTTCGCGGATCCATGTGAACGGGGATCGTTTTGACAACGTTGTCGTCTGTATGCAAAAAGTTATGTTTAAGTTAGTATGTTTTTTGTTGTCGTACAAACGTACCCAACCATGAAATATGCCCCCCCCCCCCTTAAAAAAAAGAGCATTCCATAAAAAAACAGTGACACCCCCAGGTTGAGACATCATGGGACCCTTTCAACAGCGTGGTAGTAAAGTACTCTCATATTTTATCTGTTTTTATTGTAAAGCGTTGTGTAGACTGTATTTATCAAACCTGACGAGTCAACTCTGTTATCAAACTCTGTTATCAAACTCAAACTGGTTAAAAACTTATTGTAGGCTAAATCTGCAACCCTGTTACCCAATCTGCTGTGTTTTTCTAAATGTTATTAGAATGTTTTAGACACACACACAGACAAAAAAATCATTAATATGTTTTATTCAACTTTCATGTTAATGTAATGTTTATTGTGAGAAATAATTAGATCACACACTGTTTTAATCTAGACATGTTGCTATATTTTGGTAAATAAAATAAACTAAAATGGCTTATTTAGCTTGACCTCCTGGTGGACAAACAACATCTCAGTATCAGTGTTGGCTGTACCCCAAAACAAAAAACAAATAAAAACATAAAACACAGAAGATTAATTTTTACTTAATGAAATGGTGTATCACAAAGAACATTTAGTATTTTGTGTAAAAAAGAAAATTCTTTATGAGATATGTCAAACATGCTGTTATATATATTGCATTGTGCGCCCAGTGTTTATCACACATTTTGTGTAAATGTCTGATACACTGTTGTGTGGCTTTGTGCTGTATAGTCTAAAACACTGTTATTTAACATGTAGGCTATGCTGTGTACCATGAGTACAGTTGGAGTACAGTTTGTAGTGATCCTGGTTTAGGCTCGGGGCAGAGGAACGGATCCAGGGCAGAAATGAAGTGGTTTAACTGAACGTGTAACCTTGAGAGTTTGGGTAGAGTTACAGGTGTACTTCCTTTCCCAGGCTCAAAAGAGGGAGTGTAAATCTTTGTGACTGAGGAGAGATGCAGCCAGGCCTGCTATTGTCATACACACATTCACACACAATGAGTCAGGCAGGTGAGCGAGTGGGTCTTGAGATTTGGCGGGAGTGAGGGAGAAAGAAAGAGAAGTGAAACCAGAGGCGCCTTGCTGAGGACCTCACCTGGGGATGGAGCGGCGTTCAGGCTTATTCAGGTGTGAGGAGGGGTGTGTTGCCTCACCTTCACGCACACACAGATACATGATACTTCCTCTGGTCCCACATCCCCACACGGCTCATTTCACATGAACACCATCTTGCCAAAACATCAATGCACAGATTAGCTCTACTCAGACGCATGTATTTATAGTTAAAGATATTATTTGGCACAGGTTTAAAGGGGAGAGTTCACCCAAAAATTTAAATGAAGCCACGTCATTCCAAATGCGTACGACTTATTCTGTGGAACACAAACGATATTTTGAATAAAATGTCTCAGTGTAGTTTTTTTTTTTTTTTTTGTAGTTTAAAAGTCATACAGGTTTGAGGCAGATTTTTTAGAGGCAGTTTAGTAGCACTGTTCTATAAAAATGTAACTTATACTGACAATATACTGTAACTCATTTATTTTTTTAAGCTGAATTTACTTGAGCCTTTAATATTTAGGTAATTGACTCTCAATGTCAGTAATTATGTTTTATTTAATTGTTATCTTTATTACATTTTAATTGAGAGACAATGAGATCACAAACTCTTGCGTATAATCAGGCAATCTTGATTTTAAGTTTTTTTTTTTTTTGCATAAAAAAAGCACATGATGATGCATTATAAACATACTCCACTAAGCTAAACCCTTTGTGATCATCTTCTGGCTGCTGTTTGCAGTCTTTATGTGGATTGATTTCAGAAGAAACGTGATTATCCTCATCACTTTAGCGTCCACAGCCTCTGCGAGGCAGTTTCCCTTTTCTCAGCGCTGCAACCCTACACCAATATAGCTAGAGTTTATTTCACCCGTTTATTTTTACTAGCAAATCTCTTCCTTCTCTATTCCTCCCACTCGTTAGACTTCCATTGTTGGAGAGGAAGAACGGAGAGGATGAGAGTTTGCTAAACATGTGCGCTGTTGGAATAGTAGTCTGGCTTCCCTTTCCCTCAAACTCTCAAACTTTTCTTTCTCGTCAAACATGTTGAACACAACAAGACTTAAATCATGCAGTAAATTGAGTGAAATGTAGTGTTTTAAGTCACTATATTAGTTCACTTCATACTATGTCTTTGAATTAACACTCAAATCATGGCTGTTTTCAGTATGTTTCATTGTGTGGGAATGTCAATAACATCTGACTAATATTTTTCCCTGAAAAGTGTGCTTCAGCAGGCCCAGATGTGCGATCTGTGGATGTTTATCACATTTTCTGTTGAATTCGGTAGAATGGATTTAAATACATTTTTCACATTTTAGTTCATTCTACTATTCAAAAGTTTGTGGTCAGTAAACATTTTTTTTTTTTTTTTTATTCATGTAATTTAATTGATCAAAATTGATAGTAAACACATGTATAATGTTACAAAGAGGTGATATTTTAAATAAATCCTATTAATTAAAGAATCCTGAAAAAAAAGCATCATATCCAGACGGCAACATAGTCTCGACCCAGATCCGGCCCACATCTGGTACACGTAGATTGCACACGGCCCAGATGTGGGCCGGATCTGGGCCGACAGTCCCAACACTAAGTTGGTGTCTGGGTAGTTGCATCATATTAAGCAGCACGACTGTTTTTCCAAATGTATAATAATGTTTCTTGATCACCAAATCAGCATATTAAAATGATTTCTGAAGGATTGTGTGATATTGAAGACTGGAGTAATGATGCTGAAAATTCAGATTTGCCATCATGTGAATAAAAATGTTAAAACAGAAAACAGTTCTTTAAAATTATAATAATATTTCTACAATTTTTTTTACTATTAGCTTTGGTGAGCATAAGAGACTTCTTTTAAAAACATTTGTAACATTTTAATTCCACAGAATTCAGCAAATTTTCCCCTAGGAATTAAACCTATTACTGTGCAGTTTCTAGTGTGATGAACTGTTTGAGCTACAGAAATGCTTTTACTACATACTTTACAATGCTATTCGGGTTGGCTAGGAGTTGATGTGTAAGATTTTTTGTTGGTTTGAATCTTACATTTGATATTTCTAGGCAGTGCAGATGATATTTAGCAAAAACAAATTACATGTTCTTCAAGTGGCTGTGCAAATAGAACAATTTATTGGAGATGATTGTGTCAGTGCTTTGCTTTGTCACCAGTAGAGGGAGATGAAGAAATCAGTCTCTAGGGAGTACAACAACACACTGTATGTGCTAAATTGAGACGTGTTATTCAAAGGTCACTTGTTCTTCATTGAACCAGAGGCCTTTGAGAAAATAAGTTGCTGGAGGTCAGCGCTAACATGTGTTTGGGAACTAGATGTCCTGTTGGGCACCTGAAAGACCGTCTGAGCGGCATGAGAGAGGTGTGATGCATTGCTTCCTGCATCAGAGTTTGTTCAGACTTGACTCTTCTGGCAGCTTTTCTCATCGGCTTGGATGAACTCTTGCTGACATTAGTCTGAGTGTAACGTCTACCATGACTGCATCCGTATTCACACACACACAAGACCAGTGACCGACTGAATGCAGGTGAGAGGAGAGCCTGAAGGTGGATCGTTTTGAGTAAAGATGAACAAAGGACCAACCAATTTTTAAGAAGACAGACCCAGCAAAGCCTGCAAGACCTGTTAGACCTAACTGTCACCGATTAGGAACAAGGAAACGAGACAGAGTGTTTCCTTTTTGTCAAGCCAAATCATTTAAAGAGCGCATGTATGTCTGGAAACACATATTTGTACAATGAAGGTACTGTATATGAGTGTGTACATGCTCTTCTCAGGTTTCCCAGTCAAATTATTCAAACCCGGTGTCTGTTTCATAGCAAGAGACAATGTCTACACCAAATGAATAATAATGTCTTTGTTTGGCTTGTATCTGAGTTTTCAAAAATGTTTGGCACAAATGATTGGCATATTAAATATATTCGTTGAACACGCACAATGGCAACATAAAGTTTCGAGAGTAGAAAAAACACGATAGGCTTATCTAATTACCTTGCCATATGTCTACAAAAGTTTCACTCGGGATTAGAAGCACTTGAGGATCTCAGAGTTTAAAGAGGCTAAGAGAGCTTTTAGGCTCCCGTATTAAGGGTGCTGACAGGCTGGAGCTCTGTCGTGTGTTGGAGTGATGGCGAGAAGTTAATGACTACCTGTTCAGGTGAGAACAGCACCTACTGTGAAACCAGTCTGAAGACTCTCACTGACAGCTTCTCATGGGAGGGTGGGCAGAGGCTGATAGGCCAGAACTTCCTCTGAAAGACAAGGTAAACAGCAGGGTGAGGATGACAGCACAGGAATGTGAAAAATGCACTTTAATGGATCCTCTAGTGTTCTGCAGGGCAGGTCAGTGAGGGAGAATAGAGACGTCAAAGTGATGGGCTGAGTCTTTGGAAGAAGTAGAAAAAGGGAGGATGGAGGGGCGTGATGAGAGACTGGCAGACTGTCAAACGCATCTACAGATGTAGGTGAGAAAGGAGGGACCCGCTAGATGTACCAGAGATGGGACTCTCTACACAGTTACTTATTGTTCAAAGGGAAACGGCTTTCAGTAGACCTTTCGCACACAGTCATGCTCGCTTTGCACTGCTGACAGATTTATCTTGGAGGACGTTAGTGAAAGGCTTAAGCTTTTGCACTCTGCTCTTGTGCCAAAAATATTACTCAGCTATGGCATTACATCATTAGGACTTTGTATTTTTAGGTGGTTGCAATGACTATGTTGGCAACTTATTTAGGACCATATTACAAAAAATATGCTTGAATTTAGCATGAACTTGCTTATATTTTTACTTGTTATGTAAAGACTTAATGCGATTTAAATTTGGCTCAAGAATAACAGCCTTATTCTGTGATTAACTATAAACATTTCAGTCGGAATTTCTGTGCAATTCTGATAAACAGAAAGACTTGTTGAAATGCAGTTAAAGGTGATTCATTAATTCATGAACAAGTTTAATTTAACATTTTGCTGAAATCTTTGAATTCCCGGTTCTAATCCAAGCAGATCTGCTATTGTTAGAAATGTGATTTCAGTTGTTGACAATCGTGCTTAACCGCCACAGGATATCCCGTGTGAATGGGGTGTTAATGGGTTTCTCTATTGCTAGCGTAATACCATTGGTCTTTTTGTGTTCAGTGACACTTTAAAGAGACAAAGTGGAACTATTATGTACTAGCCTAATTCTTAAATTACATAGATTCCTAGGTGGCATAGAGCAAGACTATTTGATGGGTTTACAGAGTAATTGGTGTAACTGGTTTTGGTTTCTCTGACCTTTGACCTTTGACCACAGAGGGCTAAGATGCACCTGCAACTGTGTGTCACGACCCATGTAACCTCAGTCACATAGGCTTCCCTTCGACATGAGAATACTGGTCAAGACCACAGATGGATCCTAAAACAAAAATAGCTTTTAATGGTTTACTCTTTCCTCTGTCTATAAGGCCATAAAATCTAAATCATGCTTGAGTCTGTTTTAAAGGGATACTTCACTTCAAAAAAATACTGTTATCATTATTATGTCTTGTGTCATTCTAAATAAAGTGTTTTCTTCCAAAAGAAGACATTTGAAAGAATGCTCACGCTGCTGTGAATTGTGATCAAACTCTGAAATTGTTATTGATTATCAATGTAGCCTAGTCCATACAATTCATTAATTATATTCCAAGTGTACTTAATCTATATAATAGCTATGTGTGAGGAAAAGAATACTATTGTGAAATTCTTTTCTTGAAAATTGGTATTGTCACTATTCACTTTTATTACATGGAAAAGTTGCTATAATTTTGACATTCTGCTAAAGATTTTATTTTAAAATGACACAATTGTGAATAAATTATTTCAGATTTTTAATTTGTATAAATATAAAAATATATAAATTCAATTCCTCACCTTGTTGATCTAAAGCTTTATTATGGTCCTGCTCTTGCTTATCCATTTAATGGAAGAGAATAGTGACTTTAATCAAGTTTTTTTTAAAAGAGGATACAAACATGTCATATAAAAATTTTATATTTCAAGTGTTCTGAAGGCAAACGGTAGGGTTTGGTGAGAAACAAACTTAAAAAGTAATTTATAATTGAGCGCAAATCTTAACCTCAGCCATTGCACTCCTGTACGTTCATGCGAGTGTGCAGCAGTTCCTCCCTGTGTGCCCAGGAAAACAACACAAACACATCATTTTAAGGTATCAGTTATAATTAATTTTAATAAAACACGAGACGAAACATGAGGCCTATAGTATAAACCTCAGTTGTGTCAGATAGTCAGAATGACAGTTCTCGTGAGAACGAGTTAGGGCAAATGATGTAGGCCCCTAGACCTATAGTATACATAACTGAACATATTATTGTTTTCTGTTTCTGTCTTTATAAAAAAAAAAAAAAAAATTTAATCATTTATATCTTGATTCATTTTGGAATTTATGATTAATTCTTTAGTACTGACGTGTTTTAGTGTTTGTGTGATGGATCAGGGGATGTGAAGAGAGAGTGTGAGGTATTGGTTGATATTTCCATGCACTCTTAGAAAGAATGTGTCAAAAATGACACAACCTGTGTTAAATTTTAACACATCCGTGGGTGAGCTCCAGGACTACTAGATTTGTGTTAATTTCAACTCATTCACTGTGTTAATGAGTTTAACACACTAAATGTGTCAGAAAGGTTAACATAAAAGATGTGTAAACATGTGTAAAAGATGTGTAAACATGTGTAACATTACCACATTATGTGCTATCCTTGGCTACACACACTGTGTTAAGAAAGGTATCTAAAATCCTAAATCCTAAACAAAATAAGCATTTGACAAAATAAAGTCTGTGGTTGATTATCTTATTTATTTTGACTGACATATCAACAATTAAATTCAATCCAGAATAGAACAATACAATTTAAAGCAGTCAAAAAGGAAATGTCCAACATAGGATAAAACAGTTATTTTCTCAATCTCATTAGGTAACATGACACACTTCCCCACCTTCAAAATAATTTCACTTATTTCCAAAACATTTTTGGCTTGATGTACATTGGTGGCCAAGTTTAGAAAATATTAAGCATTTTAATGTTTTTGAAAGAAATCTCTTATGCTCACCAAATATTTCATTTGATACAAAAGTACAGTAAAAACAGTAAATATTGTGAAATATTATTACAATGTAAAACAGCTGTTTTCTATTTGAATATATTTAAAAAATATTTTATTCATATGATCAAAGCTGAATTTTCAGCATCATTACTCCAAGTTTTCAGTGTCACATGATCCTTCAGAAATCACTCTTATACGATGATTTGATGCTCAAGAAACAGTTCTCATTATTAGTATCAATGTCTGGACCACCCAAGAGGACGTTTGACTGACATGTAACGCAACCAATCACAGTTCGTTTTGTTCTGCGTCATGTTTAGGGGCGTGATAATATATGATGTTGATGTCCCTACAATAACAGACTGGCTGCATCTAATAAATTATTCATTCAAGAACGTTAAACAATGGAGCCGCGAACTTCAAGTACTTTTGAAAATCCAGTGTTTAGTTGATCCTGGTAAGCGCTCATTGTCACAGTTGTAAGCACAATAGCATTCTTCTTCCACGAGGGGTTTTGGTGTCACGGCATTTGTTTCCAGGCGAACCGATAAAGAACACGACACTCACATCTCCCGAACATCCTGTAGAATTCAACCAATCAGATCGCGACTTTGAAACTCCTGAAGTGTTTCCTACGGTGGCCCAGTAGTGCACAACACAACGAAATGTAAAAAGGAAACATAAGTTCACAACACAACGAAATAAAGCCACAACACAACGGAAACAAGCCACAACACAACGGAAAATCCACAACACACCGAAATAAAGCCACAACACAACGGAAACAAGCCACAACACAACGGAAACAAGCCACAACACAACGAAAAATCCACAACACAACGAAATAAAGCCACAACACAACGGAAATAAGCCACAACACAACGGAAAATCTACAACACAACGAAATAAAGCCACAACACAACGGAAATGCTCCCGACCACTTGAGGGCTCTCGGAGCCCAGTAAAGTTAGTTTTCCAAGTCATTGTTCTATAGAGTCAGCAGTCTTAATATATAAATACCACGATAAGTTTTAACAGTGTATATCAACATTACTTCAAAATAACCTACATGAATTATAGCTGCGTATTTGATTTATACTCGAGAATGCTTGGACGCGCTACCACAGCGCATGATCGTCAGGGAACGTCTGGCAATTCCACCAAGTGGTTAAAACGTATAATTTATTATAATATAATTTGATAAATAAAAATAAAAACCATTTGGTGAAATTGGAAGGAATTGGCACAATTCCACATATAATAAGTCAGTCTGGTCACTAGGAACATGATAAAAGAAAAAAAAAACTTTTACAGAAATTTCCTAAAAAAAAAAAAATGTTAATTACTGTAAATACATGAAGGGTATTGGAAAAAAGTCATTATTAAGTCATTATAAAAGTCTTATTAAGTCAGTCTACTATCAAATACAATCAAGCTTTGGATTTTGAACATGTCTGTTTTTGAATGTTAAAAGTAATTTTAATTAAAACAAATTATACGTTTTAACAACTTGGAGGAATTGGCAGACGTTCCCTCAGGGATAATGCGCCGTGGTAGCGCGTCAAAGCATTCTAGAGTATAAATATGCAGCTATAATGCACGTAGGTGATTTTGAATTAATAAATGTCGATAAACAATGGTTAGCTACATACTGTTAAAACTAATCGTGGTGTTGATATATTTTTATAGACTGCTGACTCTCTAATGAACAATGGCTTGGAAAACTAACTTTACTGGGCTCCGAGAGCCCTCTAGTGGTCGGGAGCATTTCCGTTGTGTTGTGGCTTTATTTCGTTGTGTTGTAGATTTTCCGTTGTGTTGTGGCTTTATTTCGTTGTGTTGTGGATTTTCCGTTGTGTTGTGGCTTGTTTCCGTTGTGTTGTGGCTTAATTTCGTTGTGTTGTGAACTTATGTTTGCTTTTTACATTTCGTTGTGTTGTGCACTACTGGGCCACCGTAGTTTCCAGAAAAGTGTGACATATGCATCAGTCCCCTGTTTCCTGGATGCAAACGTGTCCACCAACACAAATGTGCTCAGTTCTTCTTCAGAGAAGATCGCAGTTCCAACACTATATAAAAATATAATAGGGAGAGAGAGAGAGGAGAAAATTACACAAGCATCAAATTGTTTTTAATCTCCATCATACTATAATTCAGAATATATATATTTGTAAGTAACACCCTTTTGTCAGCACATTCAAACATTTCAGTTGAACTGTAAACTAAATTATGCCAGATTAAATTTTAATACTTACATTTCCTTAATTCTCTCCAAAAATGCTGAGATTCGTAGGCTTAACTGCAATCAGGGATTTAGGCTAGCCAATTTCAACTTGTTTGCAGTGAAGGGACAGCTGTTTGAGACAAATACACAGTAAGATACATGATGCAAGAAATCCCCATGTGATGATCTTTTTCTTTCCCTCAGTAGTTAACCTACCTGTGCGCTGATAGGCTATGCTTATTAGGCACCTTCCTGGTCAGGTCGGACTCCTTGGCCTAATAATAGATCAAAAGAATGCAAAAATAAAAACTTAAGTTGTTTAGAATGCTTGATTTGATATGAATTAATGATTTAGTGAGTTTTACTGCAATGCTTACCTGAATAAATGAAATCTGGTGAGACTGAACACGGTGGTCGGTGGAAAATGGTCCATCTTCTGATTGGTTCATTTGCTGTGTAATAAATATTAGACATAATGCAAAGGTCACTTATTTTATATAAAGTTAGCACATGTAACGTTATTGTATGCTAACAGTTAACGTTACCTAGCCTGCACATCACTCAAGAGCACTTATGACATATTGCTAATCATTTCAGCAAACTTTCAAATCCACTACTACGATTACATTTTATACGTAACGTTAATCAAATTAATAAAGAGTAGACGATTTTTAAAACACCCTTACAAATAACATTTTGTGTATTGTAAATCGAGTAGCACTGTAAGTTACAATCTAGGTGCGGTCACGTTTAGCTACCATTGCTTGGCGAAATTTTGCGTGTAAAATCCATTAATAAAGGTCTCTTCATTATCTGGAATTTCGTGTGAAAGTGGAAAAAAATTATGCCGATTTTGAATCGGGGTTTCCACGCAAATTCGCAGCATTGGTCAACATAAAGCTACTTGGTTTAGCCGTTCTTCACCTAACTTTAACTGCTAACGTTACACTATTGACAAAAGTCGAGTTTTTTGCCCGCAAAATCTCGTCGTAACCTAGCTTTTAAGCCAGTATTAAAATAACAGTAGCAGGAAATATTGTTTTTGAAAATGAACATGAGTAAAAAAAATAATTCAAGTACAGCTTACCTCATGACTTTGAGCATCACCGGCGTGATTCGGCGCGAATCATCTCCTCCCTGGTAAAGAGGTGGTTTTCACGAACAGTTTTGACGCGAGGGGTAGTCGATAACGAAGTGATAAGGTACATGTTTTATTTTCAACAATATAGTAAAAACAAAATAGTTGCTGTCGTTAACAGACTTTTATCTACTAACGTTAACGTTACTGAACTGCAACTGACTGGAACTGGATTATGTTCACTCAAAAGTCACCTTATTGGTTGGTTCAGTTTGACTAGCTAATTTAAATAACGGTCGCGTTATAAAAATTAACACATTAAAATGTGTAAGCACATCAGTCTACTCATAATGTGTTAAATGCTTTGAGTAAATACCCAAGTTGTGTAAACTTTAAACTACACATGGATATGTGTAAAATAGATTATTTTTTTATACACAGTTTTAGTTAATATTGACACAAAATGTGTAAATTAGAGTGTTACACATAATTTGTGTAATTTTTCTACACATTCCTTCTAAGAGTGTGGTGTGTGAGTGTTCGTGTGGAGTGAGAGAGAGAGAAGCAAGATATGGAAGTTGATGTTTCCCTCAGGGATGTGACATCCCTGCAGAGGAACAAAACCAATGCAGTATTAGTAACAGGATACGCCGCTAGCGCAAACTGGAAACTTGTACCTCCTTATCTAGAGGGCAAGTGAGTCTCTTTGTATCGCTTTCCCATACATACCTGATCCACCCAATAAGGTCCTGTTTGTGTCTGTGAGCTCTCAATTTACCGAAAATTCCCCACCGATCAGCCAGCACACAAGGAAACAATATGACTTTTAGTCTTACACAGACAATAACAACTGTTTGTGTAATTGAAATCATTATCAATACCAGGCAGATCACTACTTTAATAATGCTTGCACAAATAACACAATGAAATTCTATGTGAATGTACTAATGTGAATATTTTTTCTCATTTCTCAGTTTTTTTTATCTAGTGTATCTTGACATAGCAGGTTTAACCTGACAGTCAGCTGTGTGTGGACATGATCGTGTCTATCTGCGTGTTTACCATGGCTGTTTCATTGCTTTCATTTCCTGAGTACTTCTGATTTCTATAGTGTGAACAGTTGCAATTTCTTGATTTCTATTCTTTTGTTTGTAGTAATATAAATAATGGTCATTTTATGTGTTTTTCCCTCAGAATAATGGGTCAGTGATGTGTAAGAATGTCCATGATAAAGAAAACAAAACATATTTAAAATTTTTAAATGACGTGTGCCAGTTCTCTTTGTATTAGTATTTTCACTTTTTACCATTTTCAAAAAGTTGCAATTTAATGTCATGTGGTGTAACCATCAAATAAAATGTAACATTCAATCTACACCTTAAATATAAGAGATCATTAATATATGTCTTAAATCATAATATTTGTAACAAATTCATTTAACTTTCTCAAATTTCATTGTTTTTTCATTATATATACATACATACATTAGTGCTGTCAGATTGATTAATCGCATCTATCTATCTATATATGTGTGTGTGTGTGTGTGTGTGTGTGTGTGTATAAATATACATATACACACATATTTATATATGCATACATTGGTGCATATAGAAATAATAAATATACAGATAGCCTATATTATATAAACAAAAACTTTTATGTTAGATGCAATTAATCACGATTAATCGATTTGACAGCACTTGTTAACTCTACAATAAGTAAATCCACTTCACCAGTTTATTACTCTTCGACTTTTCGATGCCATCAAAATATACAGAGCTTCCACAAAAATGGAAGTTCAAACAAAAAAAAAATTCTACAAATGGCAGCGCGCTTGTTTCTCTGGGGCATGAGGTCTACAGAAGAGGTGTATTCAAGTTATTGGATGTTTGACTTGGACTTAAATAGATCAGACAAAAAAAAAAAAAAGAGAATCATATCATTGACCCTAATTCTGTGCTACACTGAAATTACATCAGCTCAAGGTCTTCAGCGTTAAGCTTAAGGTGGATGTTGCTATAGATTATGATAATA
Source organism: Scardinius erythrophthalmus (assembly GCF_964197995.2). NCBI lineage: Eukaryota > Metazoa > Chordata > Actinopteri > Cypriniformes > Leuciscidae > Scardinius > Scardinius erythrophthalmus. Next base: position 26,973,677 of record NC_138241.1, read on the forward strand.
GCAACCAGACGTTAGCAGGGGAAGGTCTGTGGTGAGACACAAATTAAGACACAATTGAGAGCTCTATTTGTTTCCTCGCCTGAGGTTATACTGCTCAACATGACATCTTTGTTCACCCTTTCTCATCAGCTCTCACTGCCTTCGTGTGTTTCTGTTTCACACCGAGTTCCGAAGGGTCTTTGGTTGCGTGTTTTTTCACCCTTTTTCCTGAAAAAGTAAGGCGATCTGATCCGGCTTTCACTTTTTTTTCTCCCAGAACAATTGCAGAAGGTCTGTGCAAGTGCAGACGGTGGAAAGAGACAATGAAAGAGTTCAGGGCTCGCAGCCTCATCTGTAAAATCTCCCTCCTCTGGAGGATGTCCATCTGCCTAGTATCTGGTTGCAGAATGGAGACACACATTTTGTCAATTTTGACAGGGAATTTCACTTAAAGTTAATAGTAAATGTGTGTTCGGTCAACTAGAGCCTCGTGGTCCAACCTACCCCTGAATTCAAGACATGCTTCCTCAGAACTCAAACCCTGGGGTGCTCTCTATTCATGACTTTGTCATGGTTCAATTTAATTTCATGTATCATTCCCAACTCTTCAGTTTGTCCGCTCCTGAGGATTTCAAGCTTTCGTACTTGCTTCAGTGGTTTGTTGTTTGTGAAGTGATTTTTTTATTGATAAGCGCCATGCTGAAGTTCCTGTATGAAGTGACTTGTACAATATAGATGTGTTTATGTAAATAGAGATTAGAATGAATATCCATACAGTGCAGGTTTATCACTGTATACACACACACACACACACACACACACACTATCTATTAGTGCTGTCAATCAATTAAATAAATATATAATCACATTTTTTATCTTATCTATCTTTTTATCTTTCTTTCTTTGGCTACTCTTTTTTTTCATGTAAATAAATGTGTTGGCAACCAATTATTAGAATCTTCATCATCTTAAATTACATTTTTCTGTCATTACAAATCTCAACTGTTACATATCTTGTTTGACCTTTTTTTTTCCTTTGAGGAATGTTCTCCGTTTGATGAATGTTCATTTGACCCAGAGTGTTCTTTAAATCTGAGCACATTTAAAGGGAGCGTGTCAAAAGGAGATTGATTTCTGTGCATTTGACTCCAGTCTGCTGTGTTTATATCCAGTGCACCCCTACACAGTGGCCGTGCGAGGACTCTCATAGATTTGGATAGGCTAAATGGCAGTACTCTGTAAGTGAATGAAGCAGTGGTTAGCATCATGATAAAATATAAGACCCTTTTGGCCAGCTTGCAGGCAACATAGACAGACGGCCATGACTCATTGCTACTGGAGCCAACCTGTCTGCAATAGTACTCAGAACCTGGACCCTGGGTCAGACCCCCCCCCCCCCCCCCACTCGCCTTCTCCTCTGTCCCCCAGCTGCTGGCCCTTGACAGGACCATAGGCGGCCCCGTACATGGGGGTGTTATATGGGCTGTTTGATCGCCCCAGTTTCATTTTTGTGTGTGAAACGGAAAGTGGGTGAGATAAAGATACCTGATGTAATTTGCTCCATAATCTCCTGTTTTCCCCTCCTTCTCCTATGTTTTTATAATGAAGGTCTAAAGATTTTTTAAAACCCTTTCCCCTGGCATTTCTTCAGTGCAGTAGAAGAAGGGTGTTAGGTCACAAACCACCATGTCCAATGCAGTCATGAGTAATGTTTCTATTTTAAACCACAGCTATAAACAACATGCATATTTTCTTACAGTGAAAACAAATAGACCAAGTTGCTGAGAAGCCATTAGCTATCAATAAACAGTGAGCGGCAATTTTTTTTTTTTTTTTTTTTTTTTTTTTTTTTTTTTTTACTTTTAGCTGGAAGCTGGAAGAATATTTGTTTTTTCCCTGGAAAGCCATTGGGAGATACCTGCTATCATTTCATCAATCAATCCTCAAACCAATAAGAACCTGTTCCACATCTAACATGATATTTGTCTGTTTGTTTTGTCTACCAAAGTAATTTAGTTGGAAAAAAGCAATATCTAAAAAATCAAGGAAGTATTTCTCACTGCATTTCACCAACGGAATTAGCACTCACAGGATATTAGCAAAATTATTCTTTATTCTGGTTTAATTTGGATGGCATTGTTTGAAAATAATTGGAAAACTAGTTGTCAAACTTTTTACGTCTTTTTAATATTTATCAGGGTACGTCAATTTCTGTAATAACTGATTGACTCCTGTCTGAGGTTGTCAGATTGTCTGTGTGATTTTTGTGTTCACTTGATTACACAACAGATATAACAAGTCTCTGATGTGATACTAGAATTTTAGTTCTGAGAACATAATTCAGAAAACAATCTAGCTTAAGAAGGGTTTAAAATAGATGTTTGAATCCAAACATACAAAACCATTGCTAGAGAAACATTTTTGCCTCAAAACCATATAGTTTCTAAGATACAGCCCTTTTGGACAACTTTTGTGACAACTAGCCCCGGTCACCCCAATATGTATATCCCATAAGTGTGGAGGATATTTGCTTACAAAGATACGACCAGACTTTTCTTCATTTGCTTCTGCTGTTCTGAACCAGTCGGGGAAACTAGTCAGCATTTCTAGTTTATTTAAAAAAAACACAGACACACACATTTAATAACTGTTAATTATCACAATGAAGCTATGCGAGAGTCGTAAAAACATGAATTAGAGTAGCATCAGCTGCATACTTTGTTAATTTAAGGGTTGTCAAGGCAGTAGTGAAAAGAGTGCTAAAATCTTTTTTTCTCCTTTATTTTTACCCTGCATTCGAAATTCCAGGCTGGAAAATCTGAACATAATCCGAAAACATGAAAAGGAAATGAGTGTGAAAGTGAGACGGTGAATAAACAGGCTTATTATATTTCCATAGGGTTCTACATTGCTTGCTGTGTGGAGCAACTGGGTCCAGGCCACATATGTCAGGAATAATTAAGGCTCCGTCTCTCAGTCCACTGCGTCTGTCTACCCTTCTGTAACAGAGCTGATAAAGCCATGCCTCTTATGGTGTCCCTGATCATGACCTTTGGCCCATACCTGACCCCTACCTCCACATGCTACTATCAGCTATTCAATATCTAGCCTAGCCTGTGACTTCTGTTGGTCTCTGACCTTAGCTGGCACACAACCCTGATAAGCATCACTATTATGACAGCTTGATTATATAGATACAACAATACTTAGTACAACATTTATGCATACTGATGGTAAGAAATGCATCGTCTCGGAATAACCTGACTCTACCTTGATATACTCAATTATATGGGTCACTATATAATTTAAAACAGACATTTAAAAAAAATATATATATATATGTATATATATATTTATATATTTATATATTATATATATATATATTATAAATAATAGATATTATTTATATTATATATATATTATAAATATATATATTTATATATATATATATATATATATATATATATATATATTTAACCATTTTCAAGTTTTTATTTTTATTCATGTGGTGTAACCATCAAATAAGAAAAATATTTTCCTTGCATACATGTGAATGTAAACATTATAGGTGCATTGCATTTCCGGTTATGAATAATTATAGAGTAAAAAAAAAAATCTCATGTTCACCAAGGCTGAATTTATTTGATTAAAATACAATAAAAAGTAGTAATATTGTGAAATATTACTATTTAAAATGTAATTTACTACTGTGATGACAAAGCTGAATTTTCAGCATCATTACTCCAGTCTTCAGTGTCACATGATCCTTCAGAAATTATACTAACATGCTGATATGCTGCTTATTAATAATGGTTCTTATTATTATGTTGCTGCCTAATAACTTTGTGGAAATCCTGCTACTTTTTTACGATTCTTTGACGAAAGAATCCTACGATTTATTTGAAATAGATTTTTTGTCTCATTATAAATGTCTTTACTGTCACTTTTGAGCAATTTAATGCAAATAAAAGTATTCATTAAAACCCAAACCTTTTGAATAATATTGTATCACGGTTTAGATAAAAACAGTAAGCAGCAAACATTTTTCAACATTGATAATAATAACGGTCCTTGAGCAGCAAATGAACAGAAAACAGTTTGTTACAATTGTAACAGTACAGTATTTCAAATTATTCATGTTTTTACTGTTATTACTGTATTATTTATCAAATAAATGCAGCCTTGGTGAACATGAGACTTTTTTCAAGAACATTAAAAAAATCTTAATTGTTCCAAATCTTTGACCCATAGTGTATATAAGTATTTTTAAACTAATATCAAATTCATAAATATCATTTTTTTTTGGGTACTCAAACCTCATGACAGTTTACAACCTGTCATAAAAAGGTCAATTATTCTGATTTTTTAGGAGATTTATGGACAGTCATTGACTTGACCTTTTCTTTTCAAGAATTTTAAATAGGGATTTTTTGTTTATTATAATACCCTAAATTGATTCATCAAGACATTTAAATTCACTTTATGAAGATAATTCAAGACAAAAAACCACTGTCATCAACCCGGTTGTCACAGTTGCGACAATACGAAACGTTAAGTGGACCTGTTTTTCACTACGCACTGATGTCAGAAGACTGAGGCTTGTAACAGCCTCAGCACTGGCAAATATTTTGCTTATAAGAAACACGCTGAAACATCATGTAGATGATGGGATCTCGTCAACAGTACATTGCTGTGCCCGCTCATTCCATGCAACCCGTCAACGAGGTTATTGCATCACTGAGTCCTGGAAGACCCATCAGCCTCCTGGCTCTGGGAATAGTGGGGGCTTCCCTCTCACTGGCAACAAGCAACCTGATCAGCAGGCATTATCACCTCATAATTACAGTCCTTTTGGACATATTAGCGTAGGCGCTGTGATCCAGTTTCTACGTGGAACCCAATTCCTCAACACATTCCCCACCTCTCCAGTTTTTTTACAGATGCCTTCTCAACAAACAAGCCTTGTATAAAAATATCCCCCGGCAGTAATGGTTCTCCGATGCGGTTGGCCAGAGCGTCAGGCATGTGATGTGATGCGGCCAATGGGGAAGATGGGGTGAAGCGTGTTTGGTTACCTGAGTGGGGCATGATGATTTTGCATGGCCATGGTATTTATATCAGCAGTGAAAGTGTCATGGCGAGAAGGTCAGAGGCTTGAGTAAACACATGGGTCTGCCGTATCAGAGAGAAATCTGCTTGTTAAATGTGCAAGGCCTGTGTGAACACATTTACACAGAGCACATATGCTCCTAGCGCTTGTGGTTTTCTCATATCAGGAGGCCTGTCTGACTCGATGAGATCACTCAAAGAGAAATCGAGAGTTACATTTCCCCACTTCTTTATAGCACAATTTATGTCGATTGAAATTGAGTGGAACCAAAATCAAATGTACTGAGTCTGACTGAGGTGATAAAGTGCATATTTCCCCAGTGTAGTAATATGGTAGAGTTTCTTTCACACTTTCTCACACACATACACACTTGTCTAACAAGTCACACATGCAAATATCTGACCTGCAGAGCGAGGATAGAATAAAAGCCATGAGAAATAGCAGGTTATCATCGTGCTCTCTATGGGGTTCGCATTTACTTTCTGTGTGCTTCCCTTGCGTATCAGTTTCAAATGACAACACTGGTGTAATTGCACCATTCCAATGTGTGATAGATGAAACCCTTATGTCTTCCCCCGGTTATATGATGAGAAGAAAGAAAAAGCTGTGTTTATTTTCTCCAGGCAGCTTCTTGCTGTCTCAAATGGAAACTATTACCTAAAGCTGTGTTGGGCCAAACAAATATCTATTAAAGCGGAATAATAAAACAAACTTACGTAGGCTGATGTGAACACCTTAAACACTAGTTTTGAACTCTAGATTTATGCCATGTTGGACTCAAAAAAAGACTTTTGCTTCCAAAGCTGAGAAAGCATGAATCTCTGCAGTGTGTGAACAATCGCCTCCTTTTAAAACTAATTGCCACAATCTATATCCAAAAGCAGGAGATTTATTAATGTTATTACCTATATTTTCAGGCATAAATTATGAGTGGGTTTTCAAGCTTTAACGAGTTAAGCGTTTCAAGTTTCCTCGCCCTCCTCTCATATCATTCCATAGATGGCTTTCATATTTGTCGAGTTAAACGCGTCAATCCTCATTCAAGCTCTTGGACTCAAAGCAACTGTGGGCCTCCAGGACACCTGTGTTGACCGTATCAAATGTGCCACTCAGTCTGTCTAATACACATACTGTACACATATGCACACTCACTTACTAAGACAAGCTTGTATGTATGTATGTGACTGAACTCTCTCTATACATGTAGTTCAGTCACATTCACTTTTTCTTAGTCAGCTTTTATTTATTTATTTGAATTCTCCGCTTTTTTTTTATTATTATTATTTTTTTTTTACCAGTTTGTCATAGTTTGCTTTGTGGTTGTATTGAGTTGCAGGTCTCTTGCCAGATTAACCACAGGCATAGTTCATTACATGAACTATAAACATATTTCAACATTTGACAAAATAATTATTTTGATGTTAGGGTTTGTGAAACATTTAGCATGAAAACAGTGTTTTGATATTTTGTAAATGAACGCACAGACGTTTTTCCTTGCAGGATAATCAAAATGCATATGGATTATCCTAAATCAATTGTAAGTGGGTCTCTGTTTCAGTTTGCAAAAATAAATTTTGGTTTTATTTTATTTGAGGACTTGAAAACAGACTAGTGCCTTAGTAGCTTAAAGAGTAGAATGCTATATCAGATGACATGCACCCCACTGGTGATGTGAATTGTTCTGTTAGTGTTTTGGTAGGTACCCACCTTTTGTAACCAGTCAAGAGTTTGTTAATGACTCTTCCTTCACTCAGGCAAAATTTGATGGTGCTAGTCTGTATATTTAGCAATTATACTGTAACGGATCTTTATTTGTGGTGGTAAAATATACCATTTAACATGTGCTTTGTAAAGTGTGCTAGAATTCTAACTCCTGAAGGAAAAAGCTTTCAAATCCAGTGAAATGATTTTTCTTAGAGGTGGACAAATAAAGCTGTCTCCAGCCCACAGTAAAAGCTCCCGTTAAAGATTGCGACTAACTCATCTTAATGGAGTGTTATTTTTCTGTTCCGTCTCTCTTGGTAACATCATAACATTTTCCTTTTCCTCCCACAAATGTGAGCCCTGCCGTTGACATGGTATTAGTCAAGGCTCGCTGTCAGAGTCTAGCTGTGCAAATTCAGACGCAGGTCTTCGGCACCTGTCAATCAACGCTGCAGCAATGTCCCGTCCCAGTCCAGCCACAACAGTACGTGCACACCATCTCTGCAGCTGCTTTGGCCTCTTCCACCTCACCAACCCCACCCTTCGCAAATGCTCGCTTTTTATTAGCAAAATAAGCACATTCAGCCAGTTCGCTGATATCTCTGTTACCTCAGAACAGCTGAAGTCAGGTGATAAGTTCATGTTAATGTGAAGTTTGAAGTTCATCTGTGGGATACGAAAGCGCTAAAGCTATTTTTGTTTTTTCTTTCAGTGCTGAGTAAGTGGACACAGGAGTATAATCGCTCCATAAGGCGGTATATATATTATGCCGACCTGCGTATTCCACATTGTGTAGTTGCTCCCCCGTCGCCCACCTCTGGGTTGCAAATGTTCTTTTACTACTTAAATAGTTCCATCTCCTCCCAAAAAACATCCCATATGGTCCCCCCATTGTTTCGACTGCCCTACTCCCTGGTGTCATGCCTTGTCACTGTTATTATAGGCTTACACTCACAAGACGCTGTGATTTGTTGTACTCCTCTGGCTTTGAAGATCTAAAGATTTGTGCAGCGTGAGATGAAGATGAAGTCGACAGCCGTGGCCTTTCCCTGAAGCTCGTACGGCCGCACACATAAACACACGACGGAGCATGACTATACACAAACTCTGACAACCCCGAGTCAAGAGGCGTGGGTCAAGTTACGATTTCCCCTTTGTGTCTTTAAAAATCCGCAGATGACAATTACGGCAGATTTGATTAACTGAGAGGGCGGCGCAGATAGTCCGGCTTTTTTACTAAGGGCCGGCAGCTCTGGTTTCACTAGCTGTCATTTATACGGCCAGAGAAAGGCAGGGGGAGTCCCTTTACTGCTGAGCTGGGGCCTGGGCCCAGACTTCAAACACTACTCTCCATAGCTCTTCACTTTTATAATGCGCAGGGAATGAGAGAACGTGCATACACAGCACTTGAAAAGCTACATTAGGGGAGTTTTGAGGGATAGTTTCTGAACTACTGAAGCACTCGTGCTTTACTTGAACCATTCTAAGTGTCATTTCTTAAAACCTGTCCATGTGACAGCTTTCGTCTCTGTCGTAATCCAGTATAGTATAGATGTTTTTTCTTTGTTTCTCTTTCTTTTTTTTCGACAGTCTCCGAGTTCCGCAAACAAACAGCAGCTGCCTTTTACAGTTTCTCCTGAACCAAAACAACGAGCTAATGCTGCTTTCACGTCGCATGTTGTCACCGTAATTACGAGATGTAAACTTGCGACGTTCTACCTGGAGATGTTCACGTCCTCAAACTCGGATATCAACGCCCAAATAAATCTACAGCAGCACAACTAGAGAACAACTAAGTTGTTTACATTTATTATTATTGTAATGTTATGTGCTTTGAGACACGAGGTAATTTAACGCTGTCATGTTTTAGAGGAGGCATGGCTTTGGAGACACTCTGAAGGGAGGGTGGGATCTTGTGCTTTCAACGCTAGCTTACTATTGCTAGCCTCTCTGAAATTGCCAACTCTACCTTTAAGATCAAATGATTTCCGTACTTCCCTCTAATCAGCAAACAGCAAATCCAATCTCTTCTTAAAGCCCCTTTTCTCCTCTCTCTAAACCAAAACCCCCTTTTGCCAGACCGTCTGTGACAAAGGCGGCCTGTAGTCGCTTGCGTTCGGTCACGAATGGTTTGGGCCCACTTGTTTTTACAAGCACCCCGTGTCAATGGTCTAGTTTATTGAGACAGGTCTCCCCTTGGCCTGTGAGGCGCTCAGCCGATGGACGGCACGGATGAGTTACCCTTGTGTATAAATAGCTTCCTTCATTAAATCAGTTGTTCTCTTAATTGAACTTAAATAAAGAATGACTTATGCCGGCCAGCTGGTTTTAATAGAGCAGACCGGCTTGTGGTGTATAAGAGGAGCATTATTTCTGTGCACCGGGCCAATTGCAGGGTGTACTGGGTGTTATCAACATAGAAGGTGAAAACAGCAGAGGCCACCAGCCAGCCTAATGCATTCTGAGGTTTCATTGGTTTATTTTCCTAACAATGAAATAAATGGTTTGGTAATTAAATATTCGCCACTGGCTTTAGACCTAATGGGAATCTGTGACAAGTGTTAATGTATGGTGAAGAGGCTGAAGGGTTTGACACGAAACACGCCGTCTTCGTTTCATACTCTCACACTTTTCTCTATCGTCTTCTAAACCTGCAAGCAATTTCGCCATGGAAGGCCAATCAAACTCCTCTGCCAGGGCACAGTTTGCATAAATCTGCTAACCTAATGCACCGAGCTCACTCAGCTGCACTGTGATACTTTTCTCCAGCCATCTTTTTTTTCTCTCAGTCTTTCTCCTCCCTGAGACAAGAATTCTTGAAGTGAGCCGTTGTTTGAAAGCGTTTTGTGGTCTCTGGCAGCAGCAGCTGATGGAAATTTGCTGAGTTGGAGCCCTGAAATGTTGCAGCTGTCTCAGAAGAGCTCGGCCACAGCTCTGAGTCTCGCTGCTTGGCCGCTGGTCAAACGAAGGGAAAGCATTGATTGACTTTCTCCCACCCTCTCTTGATTATTCTCTTTCTTGGTATCCCTTTTACGCCCAATCCCACTTTATCATATAACACTTTCTGTGTCTTTTTAACTTTCACGTTTTCAGAGCCCCAGTCTAGTCCAGCTTGTAAACCAAGTAAAGCTATTACCTCATCCGTGGGTCAAAAAACGATGAAGATTCCTTCCGCCCCCTCGTATGGTGGAAATCGAATAAGGTTGCATTACTTTACCCCATGTTAACAGGACCTCCTGAACCACAGAAGGAAATGGAGAGCCATTTCTTGACCATAACTCACTCCAGAGAGATTTAGAGTTTAGGGGGAGATGCTCCAAAATAGTGTGAACTCATTTGTATGTGTGCTGCGCTCCACTAAGAGGAAAGCAGCCACTTGTCGTCTGGAGAGATTGAGTAATGCAATCCTTCAGAGCCCAGCAGCACCACTGCCACATACCTCACTAATAGCAGGTTGATTATCAACAAGACTGTCCTTTAACACATTCCCGACATCTGCTTTCTGTCTAAGCGTGGAGGGTGGATACACATAGACGTTGCAGAACACTCGCACACACCACTTTCATTGTAAGTGTATTGAAAAAACACCTTCTGGTTCAGAAATCATATATACGCACATTTAAAATTGTGCACACATTTACACTCAAAAACTTTCATGTGCTTAAATTTAAGTATTTAGACTGTCAAACGCTGCTTCTGCTGTAATAGACACTCATACACACTCTCTATTTCATCCATCTATAGTATACACACTCTCAGTGATATCCTGTAGACATTGTTTGACACCATTTTGATTGAGAGACTTTTAGACGTGCAGATAACGTGCCATATCCTCTCACTGATGAGCTCTGAGTTTTGTTAGTGGTACTTAATGGGTAGAATTTATAAACTTCAGAACTGTCCTGGAAGACCCTTTGGTTTAAGAGCAGTTATTGCAATTGGTGGGATTTGTGTGTGTGTCTTTTTGTTAAAAAAATATTTGGTCCAATGTCTTGGTGGAGGACTGCATCCAGTGTAACATAAATTCACTCAGGTTAAAACATGTATATAATCATGAACACACACACAGACTTTTTACCAAATGGCTCCAAAATGTCAAAAAATGTCAGGTTTAACTGTTTTTGTAAGGACATTTGGTCCTCACAGTGTAGATTAAACAAGCACAGGCACACACACACACACACACACACACATTTGTATCACTATATTAGTGAGGACATTGCATAGACGTCCATTTGATTTTATATCAGTTTAATGATTTTTTTTCTGATATATCGTATAACCCAACCCTATCCATCACAGAAACATGCAAAACACTAGATTTAACACACACACACACACTGACTGTATATTCAATCTGTGTATATATAAATATATATATATATATATATATATATATATATTAATGCATAGGATTTGCCATTTCAAAATGGCAAAGCAATTTGAATTGTTTATCTAATACACATCAAAAATGATATCAGACTATTCTTGCACTTTACCCTGCAGAAGTTTTATGTATTCCCCCCTCTTACCCATCATAATTTTGTCTAATGCATTAAGTGAGCCAAAACTGCCATTGGTGTCCCATCTAACAAACAAAAACAAATAGTGCAAGATGCCCCTGGTCTTATGGTATTGTCGACAGTCATATTAACATGTATAACATTAGTGCAGCAAAGCATCTCTCAGTTTTGCTTTAATGATGGCTTAAAAGCCTTACTACTGATTTACTGGTTCCCCACAAACCCACATCCGTTTGATTGACACATGCCTCCCTGGTTGTTGGGACATGTTGCTGATTGAGGCATGGCATGCGATTTCCCACTGAACCCCATCCCTGATTTTCACTCATTACAAAGCCCTCTGAAAGTCCACCGTGTCTCCTCTCAGAACTGATTTCTCCAGCTTCTCGGTTTTCCTCTCGTATGGCTCCTGCGGCCGAGGCCAGTTGCTTGGGCAGGCAACAAATGGAATCAATTTATACCCCTGGAGCAAGGTGGTTTTGATGACATTTAAAATGTTCACAACGTAAACTCTGGATATAAACATTTCAGGTCAGGAAGAGTTTAGAAATGTCTTTCATAAACATACACAAGGAAGATTTTTGACTTGTTTTTGATAGATGGCCAGTCGTGTGTTCAAAATGTAATTCAATTTGTCATCCTATGTCCTGACAGAGAGAGAGGAAAGGTATGGAAGATGCAGGAATAAATCGGGACTTATTAGATCTGACCAGAAGTGTGTGTATTTGGAATATTAAAGCAGATCAAAGTCAAAGTGAACATAAACATATATATGCTCAAATAGAGGTTGAAAAATACAGATCTTATACATGAAGGGAATAGTATTGTTCGGTAAACACAGAAGAGTGATATAAGCAATGAATCTTTCAGTGAAAACATGAATGTTTATTTAGCAATGTAGCCTCCTGCGACACTGACTATTTAGAAATATTCCATTGATTTATTTTAATTTATTGAATTTGTTGTCCAAGTTTTCTCTGATACAATGTTTAAAATGTTTCATTTTATTTCAGTATAATGGAAATGAAATAACTTTTATGTTAGATCATTTTTATTATTAAATAATGTATATGTTTAAATCTAAACTAACTCTTATATAATGCAAGATGCTCTGTAATAAGTGGATATCATAAAATCAGTATATAAAACATTAGTTGCTGATGTCACTAGGGGTGTGTGTGTGTGTGTGTGTGTGTGTGTGTGTGTGTATTTAAGGTAAACCCAACGTTATGGGGAAAACAGCTTATAAATCACACAGGGGTTTTTTATTGAAATGTAAAAATGCAGAAAGTTTTCTCTGATGGGTAGGTTTAAGGGATAGAATATACAGTTAATACAGTATACAAATCATAATGTCAGTGGAAAGTCCCCATAAATCATGAAAACACAACACACTGTGTGTGTGTGTGTGTGTGTGTGTGTGTGTGTGTGTGTGTGTGTGTGTGTGCGTGCGTGCGTGTGTGCGTGCATGCGTGCCTGCGTCTGTGTGTGTGTGTCTATGTGTGTGTGTGTGTGTGTGTGTGTGTGTGTGTGTGTGTGTGTGTGTGTGTGTGTACAAACATAACTCCCAAAACAAACAATAAAATGGCATAGGTATAAAGTAAATACAGTTTTTATTTACATTGTAAAAATGCAGAACGTTTTCTGTTAGGGTGTAAACAGTTAGGGAATAGAATACTGTATACAGTTTGTACAAAAGACCATTGTAAATGGAAAGTCCCCATAAAATATGGAAACCCAACTGTGTGTGTGTGTGTGTGTGTGTGTGTGTGTGTGTGTGTGTGTGTGTGTGTGTGTGTGTGTGTGTGTGTGTGTGTGTGTGTGTGTGTGTGTGTGTGTGTGTGTGTGTGTGTGTGTGTGTGTGTGTGTGTGTGTGTGTGTGTGTGTGTGTGTGTGTGTGTGTGTGTGTGTGTGTGTGTGTGTGTGTGAGAAAGCAGCATATCGTATCATTTTTATTCTATACTAAACCAGGTAGGAATTCTCCTTCGCCGCTCGCTTTTATATTATTATACAAACAAATATACTTTATCTTATAAATATCTTATACTTTTTTTACTGTTACAGATCATAAGATATTGGTGATGTATTGGAATTACAACTAGGCTTAATTTCCCAGCCTTGTGGTTTTAGCGTTAGTGTTAAAGGACAAGGTTAGTGTTAAAACCCTACACTGTAAAAGTCTCTTTCTGCAGCTTGACCATCTTAATTGATCCTCCATTAGTGCTTTATAGACACTGTGTCCTTCGTCCTGTGCCTCTTTTATAGATACTAATAAAATGTTCAAAGTCCCTGTGCAGCTCCTTATCATGCAGCAGTGTTTTTATGCCCTGCTTACACTGGGAGTGTGACTCTGTCTCTCTACTGTATACAGTCTGATGATGAGGGTACGGTTTCACGGCCCCTGCCTTCATGCCGCAGCCTGGCACCATTTTATGACTGGAAAAAAGAGAAAGAGGAAAAGAGAGAGGCGTTAAAAAAGAGATATATAAAGACGGGATGGGGCGGGGGGATGCATGGAAAAATAAGCAAACTTTATTTTCTAATTTGTACAAATATGTTTATGCTAAATTATTTTATTAAATACACACATTTCACAAAAGCATTTACCGTTTTCCCAAAGTTATATAAATAAAGCCTATTTCATATATGGCTGACTCTGGTTCCTTGGCCAAGCAGCGCACTGAGGGAAATAGTGATTATAATGACAGGCCTCTGATTTCAGTCTGTGCGCATTGAGTTACTTGTTGTTATTGGTTTAAATCATATATTTCCGTTTCTAGTTGGAAGAAAAAAAAACGGTTGGATTTAGGAATGTGAAATATGGTGGAATTAATAACTCTAGAAGGATATGATGTGAGCAATTCCTGTATGTACACGACTGTAAATGATAAAAGCGGACCTTGGCCTATGTATAATCAAGTGTAGTATCTCCAGTGCTGCTGCAGGGAGTGATGAAGTTATGACAGACTACGAATAAGAACATTATTATATCACATTTATTTATTTATATATTTTCAATGCGCAGCTGCATGATGACAATGTTCACAATGAAGCAAACTGATGTTTTTGCAGATGGTGAGACTTGTTTTTTATAGGTCAGTCACTGAAGGTTTTGAACTGACTTTTAGATTTTTAAGAAGTTTGTTCACAATGAGAAATGCGCTGTAGATCACTGAAAGTTATACATTTGTTATTATTTATTCACTGTGAGAATGCACTAGAAGTGGCTGGTTGCATAAACTGCTTAGAATGGTTTTACGAGAGAGTCATCTAATATTTTTCTTTAAGACTGGTCACAAATTTTAAAACTCAGTAACATAAAAAAGGTAGATTGGTCTAATTTGAATCTAAAAACTTCGACTTGTTATCCCGAACCAACTGCTAGTTTGTCTGACAAGTTCTTAAGTCACAGTCTTAACATAGTATGTTTATGCAACTGGCCCCAGAACAGCAAATTGTGTGGAAGCAACAATGTGTTAACAGTTTTCTAACTGATGAATGGTGAAGATGCCTGTAAAAAAATGTAAAAGCTTTTTACAGTTTAATTTGTGTTTGGTATAGAACAACTGTGTCTGTGAATTTTTTTTAATTTATTTATTATTTTGTTTAGAAATAATATTTATGCATCGTTCATGCATGGGGGAAAGAAGGGATGAGAAAGTGTTTGTCTGTGTTTGCATGCAGCTGTTTGAGTGTGTAAATATGGTGCATTGGGTGGAATATTGATAAACCAATCTCCTTTGTTATATTAACAAGAATTTTTTTTATTTCAATGAACTCAAAATTTTAAGGCAACTTACTTTAAGTTAAACCAACAAAAGTGTAGTTTTCTGATTTGGTCCACAATCCAGCAACCTAGTAGCAGCCCTATAGCACATATTAGAGTGTATTATCTTGACGTAGTCTTGCTTTCCAAGAAGAGATGCAAGAACAACTAAACCTAAGTGAATAATTTGCTGAAACACCTTAAGCCCCTTTCAAACTAAATTACAAAATCAAAGTAGCACTTACAAATAATTATGCTTGTGTTTTTGAATCATAGTACGAAGGAAAACAACAATTAACAGTGAAAGTTCCCTCATTCGCTAACTTTGTCGATTCGCTCTGATAGGAGAGGAAGTATCTGTTTACATTGTGATTACGACAATTTTGCTGTCGCGAGGCAGCAAATTCAAACCAGTCGCGAGGCTAGATTACTCCAGACAACATGAAGCCCGTACGGCCGCGCACATCCAGTCCTCCGCCGTCGGCTGCGATTTCTTCAAAGTAAAATAAACCTTTATACATAATTACAGAGAATTCTGTATATTTTTCTGTCCGTTCCCCTCTAACAAAAAGGGTATATTTTAAGGGCCAAGCATGTCACGCTTAACCACCGGCCTACAAAGTAGATCACACATCGGAGGACCTGACCCGAGTCTCTTGTTTATTCAGAGCAAATTCTAGAGAGAGGGTAAAAGGAGCCTTATTCAGTGCACATTCCAAATCGCATGGACTGTCATATTTAGACAGTTCATATATCCCCGCTTCAGAGTTGCCATGTCGTGAAAACATTATCAAAGTAAATATTATGACTGTAGACAGGTTCTTTTATGCAAAGAGCGCTAGTGTGAAGTTGGGTCCGATCTTCGGGCCTTGCATGGGCCGGAGAAGGTGAGACGGCTGTGAACATGAAAGCGCTGAGGTCGCTTAAAAGCATAACTGAGTTATCAGCCGGGTCTTGATTGCGTCATTATTCCGTGCTACTGTTTTTCTTATCAGTCAGTCAACATTTCATGTCAGGAAACAAGCTGGAGAGACGCGTTTGGCTGTGTGCCATGTAGAGCTGTAAGCATGCACCTCAGAAACCCCACACGTGTGCGTACGGTGAGATCTGGACAGTGTCCCCGTGACCAGAGAAGGATGTGAACAATTACCAATTCTCAAAACACTACTTTACCGTAGTTAAATATATTACACGCCTTACACCCGCGGCTGCGGCCCTCTCTCGCTGCAGCCTGGGATACGTGGACCTTACAGAAATCCAGCCACCTTCAACAGGCACAGTCTACTGCAATTAACCAATCATCATAATCATCATCATCATTACCACCATCATCATCATCATAATCATAAACTCACTGAACGTGCTTTGTACAAGGTGCTTCGCACTAATTTGCACAAGCCAATGTTAGTTTTTGTTTTATTTTCACTTCAGAATTTTTATGTATGAAAAAATCCAAACACCTTTTTGGTTTTACAGACATGGTGTAACAAGGTACAAAAAATATATATCTTGCTTATAGTTTGATTTGACCTATTAATGGATGTTGAATTATAACATCATCCTTTATATTTAAATGTTTAAAAAAAACTGACGGACGGAGTGCAGACGGAGAGGGTTTATAACATTACTTTATGTAAATTGACTGCACACACTGAAATTTCACAAAATGTGTTTGTGCATAAACTACATTTGACAGAGCTGTGAGAGTGACTAATACATACACACACATTGGCTGTACGCCTATATTTTAGAGTTGTTAGCCTGTTTATGTATTTGCATGTATTTTATTGATCCAAAAATTCAGTTTGTATTATTTACTCACCCTCGTGTTGTTCCAAACCTGTATGACTGTCTTTCTACTATATGGAACACAAAAGAAGATATTTTGAAGAACGATTCAGTTGGTTTTGTCCAGTGAAAGTCAGTGATGTCCAAAACAGCATTAGACCCTCTTTGACTTTTTGACTTTAAGGTCAAGAAAAGACATCTTTCAAAAGAAAGAAAACGTTGAGAAAAGTTGTAAATCATGACAGAATTGTAATTTTTGGATGAACTCCCTGTATTTTACTTTATGGGGATGGGGAGGACATAAAAAGTACAAGTGATTACCAAAGGAAATGAAAGCACAAAATGTATTTGTCTATCATATCCAGTTCGTGTTAACAACCCAGTGCGGTAGGTTGTAACACAGCACTCAACTTGATGCCAATTTACACAGTTTAGAAATATGCAGTATAGATTTCTAAAATAGGCCTAGTTTAATTTGTAACAAGCAAATACCCTAGGAAATTTACATTAAAGGTTGATGCATAAAAACAGAGCACCAAACATTGAAACACCACCCTTAAACCCCGCTCTCCACGCAAAAAGGGCTCATAATTAATTGTTGATATAAGGCTATTCCATGCACAGCACTGAGAGTTTTATATTACTTAATCTTGTTCGGGGGAAAATATCCACAATATTCTATATTTTTCGCAACTAAATCTGCGTGTGGTAGACATGTCCGCATGAAATAAATACACAGTCCCTCCGGCCATGTGGGTGTCCAACTGTAATCCCAACAGACTGATCCACTCCGTATTCAATATGGGGAGTAATTGGCCCTCAATGCGAGGAAATGCGCGGCGCACAGCACACAGGCCCCAGTGACACTCGGTGCTGTAGCACTGGAAAAGGCGGAACTAGCTCATTTCGATCCTGGATTTAAGAGATGAAACTAATCCTGATTGCCACAAATCAAAACCTGGACTGTAGCCTAATTAGTGAACGCGGATATGGCTCCATGCATCAGAGACAAGTTAAACAAACAATTATATCTGTAGCCTACTACAGAACCGCGTCGGTCATCTGACACACGCACATTAATAAAGCTAATTTACTGAAGCTGTCAGACGCAATAAGAAACGAAACGCAGCAGTGTTTATTGCGATTTTTTGGTGATGAATATTGGGAATGCACATTTAAATGACAACAAACAAACAAACAATGAAAATAAATGGTTTTAATCGGGTAAATGCTCTAAAAATGGTAAAAAAGCAAATTGTTTAATAATAATATAACACTAATTTAAAATAATAGCTAATTATAATGTCTAATTATTAGGCTATTCAGCATTTATCCTATAGAAAATGTTTCTAAAATTACGTCCAATCAAAAATACTATTATAATAATAATAACAGGCTATTGTTGTTATTATTATTATCATTATTGCATTTTTGTTATAGGTTGGACGTAATTTTAGAAACATTTAACAGATCTCTCAGGTTTAAATGTGGGCATTTTAAATGGTCGCTTCTGATTTATGGACAGTCAACGGGATTGCGGGCGCCGTTTACACTCCATCACTAGTTGAAGCTCCTCCGACAGCACGCTAAACTGAGGGCATAATGTGTCCACTTGGGCTAAAAGCCGGTGTACGGTTGCATAGCAGTAGCATCTGCCTAATAGATATTGCCGAGACTGAACACAAATGGGCTTCGTATATCACTTCACACCGCTCACAGGTAGAGTCTGTCTGTATAAATACTTTATCTTAAGTTATCTCTAAATGGCCTGCTTTAACCGTCCTGATGAAAACAATCACTGAGAGTAATGTGTTTAGCTTTAGCTTATTTTACAATTTAACATCCGCTTATACCGAAATAAGGATCCACGCTGTAGTCTAAACATTGCACGTGTTATTCACGATTCTTGAAAGATAAACTAAGCGAAATCTAGCAAATATAAGAAATCCGCTTTATTTGTCGTTCGGCTGTTAATATCTAAACCTGCTAAACTCACTAATTCAGTCAGACGCTTTCCAGAGCACACAGCTTTAATGATTGTTGTCAAATCATATGATTAATGACTCCACAACTGCAGCATTAACTGGAACAGTGAATTATTATTTTATTTTTTGTTCATGAGCAAACAGACATATGACAGAGTAAGAAAGTATAAGCTAATATAATATGCCTGATTCTTTCAAATACGTTAAAACAAAACCAGCGAAAATATATAATTACATTGAAAAGATTGGAATAACAAAATGATTAATTTTGAGGTCTGTATGTGTGTGTGCAATAGTTTGATTTAATTAATCATCCTCAAATCACTAAACCTCTAAATTAGAGTAATTCAGGAGATAATTAGTCATGCATTAAGTCCTTTGCTGAGGCCAATATAATCTGGTTTTATTGCTTTACATCTGTGGTACAGAGTTACAAATAATTCTCATTTGAATATTATGCAAATTCCCAGCAGGCATCACATACATCCTCAGGGTATAGCTTTGAGAAATAATTAAAACGAATGAATACATATAAACACTCATTGCATACAATAAATTTAAACAATATTATCAAAAACACAATTCATGATGATAATTTGCATTGCTGCAGGCGGCAATGGTTTGTAAATAAAGGTGTTTGTGAGCAGGTGTAGAGGGGGAGTGTAGTGTGTGTGTGTGTGTGTGTGTGTGTGTGTGTGTGTGTGAGAGAGAGAGAGAGAGAGAGAGAGAGAGAGAGAGAGAGAGAGAGAGAGAGAGAGAGAGAGAGAGAGATGCTTCACTTGTGGTATCCATGGTCATGTATAGCATGCATGAAGGTTACTGTCTCTTTTGTGTCAGTGTGCAGGTTACTGTTTCTGTGGTCACATTGGCCTCTAGGTTTAAGTGTAAGTGTGTGTGTGTGTGTGTGTGTGCGCGCGTGCATGTGTGCGGCCTGGTAAATCCTATATTATAGGGACAAAATGTGTGCACAAAGATGACAATATCCGAAATCCTTGTCCTTGTGGGGACGTTTTTTGGTCCCCGTGAGGAAAATGGCTTATGAATCATGTAGGCTAAAGTGATGTTTTTTTTTGAAAATGTAAAATGGGTATGGGTCTGTGACGGGTAGGGTTAGTGTAAGGGGATAGAATATACAGTTTGTACAGTATAAAAATAATTGTCTATGGAAAGTCCCCATAAAACATGAAAACACAACGTGTGTGTGTGTGAGTGCAGACTTTGGCTCAGTCTTATTCTGATATATTACCATTTGATCCTTCAGTTTCCTGCCATTGATCAAGCCCCACCTATTCAGCTGATGGGCCAGAGGAGAAACCCGATCACCTAACAAGAAAGAAGCAGAGGAGAGAGGAAGGAGAAAATGAGAGAAATGGTACAAGCCTTCACCACAGCCTCTTTTTCCCTTCTTACCTAAAATACATCCCACTCTGTGCATTTCAGTTTTTCTGTACCTACTTTAGATTTACACATAATTCATCAGCGGCAGCTTGTCACCATAAGCTGCCTGTGATTCACATTCAGAAATGCTACCAGGCGACTAAAAATATTATCCTTATTTAGCATCTTCCCAAACTGTACGAAGTGTTGCAGTGATCACACACAGCAAAACTGTCTTATATGTCGCTAAACCACAGACAGGCATTACAGTATCATATTAACTCAATGATTATTAGCTGACACATCTGTCATTAAGTCAAATATCAGGAGAGTGGCAATTATAGTCTGTGGATTCCTTTTACACTGACATACATCATCCTCATCTTCTCTTTTACACACATACACACACACAAACACTGAGAGACTGAGTGACAGTAGATCAACTAGCCTGGCCCCGTGGAGGTCATAACCCACACCATCTGGATCTGATCGAGCTGTGCACAGAAAGGTGCTGCGTTTGCAAGGTATAGCCCCTTTAGCAGTGGGAACCTGCTACGCTGTTGCTCTCATATTCGACTGTTGAAGCTGGGCATCTGAATGCATATTCATACTTCGGTACTGCTGAAAGAAGAGTGTAATGTTTGGAACTACTAGTGTATGGAAAATTCAGATGCTGGCAGGTTTAATGTGATGATTTAGCCATCCAATGTAAATGTACAAAACATTATATTCTCCCATGTGAGGGGATAAGAAAACAATGACAGACTTTTAGGTCTTTTTTGTGTAAAAGAAAACGTTAACGTGTGTCTGTCGGGAAGCTGTTCAAGTCTATGCTTGGCCTGAGAGAGCTCAAGTCATTCACTCCAGCGGTGTAGCTGTCAATTACTGTCCTTATCGGCTTACAACTGGGGAAGGTGAGCGAGCGACAAACCTCTCTTTGAGGTTTTAGGTTACACAATATGGTAACAACAAACTGTCACTGGGCTTTAGAGGCCTCATCGAAGAACCTGGGGAAATTCCGCCCCGGGTCAATGCACTAGTGTCTGATTCCAGGAGTTTTGGGTGAGATTATCTCTTTGCAATGAACTTAAACTTCAAAATCTGCGCTAGTTGTCCAATATCCACAGTGTTAGATTGAGCTAAAGTCTTTTTTTCCCTCTTGTTGACTTGCTTTTTTTCTAGACTGATTGAGCACCACTGAAGTAATTCTGTGGCGCTTTAAATGCTGACGGATACGTCTCACACCCGATGATATATAAAGTTTGGTCTCAGTGGACCATGTCGTTCTGTGGAGTCTCGTGGTGCCCTTGTCACAACGCCACTGACAAATGATCAGGCTCAAATAACGGCACACTGCCGCTGTCAGTTCCACAGAGACATCTAAACAATATTTTGATGAAACTAAATTAAGCGTGTAAACGTTCCTCTAAAGAATCACAGCAGACCAACACTCTGTTCTACCTGTCACTGCTGTTGCATTTCACGTTTCTTTCTCTTTGTATATAACTTCTGAATTACTTAGCCTGAGAGTAAGCGAAGTCAGGCTCTCGGGAGGGACATAATGCATGTAGATGGGAAAACTGTGCCAATTTGAATAAAAAAAAAATGAACTGGTCATTAAATAGTGTCGTTTTGCCACTATAGTTTCGCCAGAGTTCTAGATAGCTATCTTCAAGATAAATATTTTTACTATAATATAATGATGTTTATGCTTTTTGTAGCATTTTTGTACATTTACATCCTAATTAAATCTTAAAGACTTAAAAGGATATAGTCCACACTAAAATGAAAAATTCTGTCATCATTTACTCTTTCTAATACTGTTCCAAACCTGTTTGACTTTATTTCTTATGAAGAACACATAAGAAGATATTTTGAAGAATGTTGAGCAAAAAAAACAACTCTGGAGCCCATTGACTTCGATTGTATGGAAGAAAAACCACTGAGACTGTTTTTTAAAAAGAAACTATATATATAATTTTATGTTTCACAACAGAAAGAAAGTAATACAGTTTTGAACAGCAGGGTGAATAAATGACAATAAGGTTTGTTTTGGGTTGGAGGAACAGCTTAACTGGCATGATGAAGGGCATACATTAGATAATGAAACTCACAATAAATCACATAAAACTATGATAAAGTCAGATACTGGTGTTTAATTGTGTATTGTTTAGCAGAGAAACCTCTTAATTGTGCAGTATTGTTGTCATATCAGATTATTTCCTATTATGTAAAGACGTAAGATATAATTTTGCTAGCACGTTTGAGGTATTTAAAGGTCAAAATATGAATTCTTGGACAAAATAAAGCATTTAAGATGAGGCAGAAAATGAAGCTAACAAAAATCACTGAAAGCAGTAAATTGAAATGTTTTTCATTAACAAGCTATAAAGTATATCAACTTTGCTAAATTTATTCACTAGTGATTCCTGCCTAGCAGTGTCAATTTATCAAGTTATATGGAAGATATTAAGGTTCTGCTAAATTTGTGTTACCAGATACAAACCATCTCAATTGTATATTTAGTTTAAAACAAAACATTGCAGCAAACGATCTGTCTGCAAAGGTCTGTTAATAACCTGTTTCTAATTGGTTGAAAAAAAAAGTCGCTGTTGACCAAAGATCACTCTAAAGCATCAATGGCTGCCATTGTTGGTGAGGAAAAGCTGAGAGCGCATGAAAGACATGGGAAGCAATAAAACCACCCAAGGGCTCAGATTTCTTCCTCTTTATTCATATCTCCCTCCAAAGCAATTATCCATTTAGTTTGCTAATTTAGCTTTTCCTTTAAGTCTAGCATGAAGCAGGGTTGAAATTAAGACCTCAAACGGAGAAAATACATCTTATCAGAATACACCAGCCTGCCCTCACAATGATAAGTGATGGTTATTACTCCAAGGGTCATTTCGTTGTTTATGCTATTTCACAATATTGTTAAGCGGCTCGTATTTTACATGTGACAAAACATGAGTCTGTATCTTTTCAGCAGAATCTTAAAGTAAATAAACGGGGCCCTACCATAGCACTCCCCTACTGAGAGCAGCTAAGATTGCCCCATCACTCTTTATTATTTTTTCTACTTCACTCCTTGCTTTTATGCATTTTATTAAGAGCTGTAAAGCTAAGCGTCTTTTGTATAAAATATATACAAACTTCATTTTATTAGACCACAAGCCACAATTTCACTGTTTAACAAGAAAATAAGTTGAAGTGAAAGAAGTCACTTTGCTCTGCTCCATCTAGTAGGCATTTAAAATGTCACTGCATCTGACCAAAGATATCTTTAACAGCATCGATGCATCAACAAAGGCCGGATAGTCGGGCTAATGTAAGACTAATGCAGCAAGCGGGAGCTTGTTTTTATTACCGCGCAGCCCAGTGTTTGTGCAATTTCTCGATTTTCTAAAGCCCACGTTGACAGGCCCACTCTTTGAGCCAAGCCCCAGCAGATGTCCAAACATCGGTTAAAGTAACCAGCAGGACCCGTGCACCCAGTGCACAGAAGAAAAAAACATGGTGGCCAAAGCGGAATAACTCAAATGGAACAGCCAATAAGTTCACACATCCAGGAAACAGAGAGTTTAATGTAATGTTGTGGTTTAACAGATATAAACAAAGCAGACATCTTCAGCCCAGCGTAATCCTGAGAGGACTCCTTTATGTGACTTTCTTTGCAGGAAACGTTGTGATGAATCACTTGACCTCTGATCCGTAGGCAGCGAGGGAAGTGTGTGTGTATGGGTTTCTGAGCCATTCAACCAAAGTAAGTGTATTGCAGTATGTAGTGTGTGAACAAACATTTTTCTTGTTCCATAAACAAATATTTATGTATACACTCAAAATACCATGAAAAAAGTTGTTTAATATTTTTTTTGTGAAAACTGATACTTTTTTGATTGTTCTAACGTTCTATCATTTTATCATTCTAAAAAATTAAATCATTTTACTCACCCTCATGTCGTTCCATATAATGGTGTCGTTCATAAAATTGAGGTTAAACCACTGGAGTCACATGGAATACTGGATCTCTATGGAGGGACAGAAACCTCTCAGATTTCATTAAAAGTATCTTCATTTGAACAAATGGTCTTAATGGCCGAAGATGAACAAGGGTCTTACTGGTTTGGAACGACATAAGGGTGAGTAATTGATGACAGAATTTTCAGTTTTGGGTTAACTAAACCTTTGCTGAATCATAAATGTTACTGACCATTACTGATAAATGGTAGTGTGTGTGTGTATGTACTTCTATCTGAGATGCTTTAAATGATCTATAATGTGCCTTAGACTTTATTTTGAGCTTTTTGTAGTTTGTGTCATAATACAGCACAGAAAAACGTAAAAAATTACAACAAACCTAAGGTCTGAATAATGAGAAGTTATATTTTTGTCTAATTGCTAAACATGACTTTTTTTGTGTTCCCATTTTTAATGAAAATAAATCATTAGAGTGACCTTTCTTAGTGTTTGCTTTTGATCCTGTCTGCCTCCTAATGTAGAGTTTGAGGAAATGATCCAATAAAACAGGATCGTCTGTCTAAGAGCAAGACAGCTATGAGCAAATCAATATGATACTGTATACTTCAGTGTTGACTCACCTCAGAGCAGTTCTTCAGCCTGTGCTCCTATCTGAGGGATTAATAAATGTATAAATGCTATACTTTACTTATACTTACATATCTATCTATCTATCTATCTATCTATCTATCTATCTATCTATCTATCTATCTATCTATCTATCTATCTATCTATCTATCTATCTATCTATCTATCTATCTATCTATCCTTACGAAAACCCTGGGTTGACGTATAACAAATATTTTTGATGGATATGTATAATGTCATATAATGCCTTTTGCTTTCTGCTCCCTTGCTGTGAAAAAAAATAATAATAATCAAAACAAGACTGTAAAATATAACAGTATGGTTTTAAGTTTTATGTAGTCTAGTCCAGTAGGTCTAGTCATCCTTTGGTCAACCGTTTTTAACATTTTGTTTATGAGAAACAGGAAATAATTATATAGTTCAGACAAACAATCTGATTTTCAAACTCCCTTTGCAAGTTATCATCATCATCATCATCATCATCATCATCATCATCATCATCATCTTTTTTGATGAAGCCCTAGTCAGACTTAATTATGGCATAAATATACTGATTGTTCCATACAGCAGAATTTTCCGTTGAGGAGGGAAACTGTATATCAAAAGCAGAAATTTTCACTCTTCATAACCAATTTATGGTAATTGTCATATTGATGAAAAGGCAGTTATGAAATCTGTTTTTGTAAATGTCAGGTTTTCATTTCAGAGCAACCCATTGCACAGACTTTCATGTCATGGTTCTCTATTATTTGTTTTTCCACTGGCTGTTGGGTATCTCGGCACAGGACAGTGATGCTTTCGTTTGTTTGGGCCTCCACTGAGGATGAGAAGCTTGTCAGAATCAGTCATTGTTTGTTTAGTCGCTATCTACCCTCCATATTTGGTTTACAACTAAACTTTGCAACGTGAACTCTCTGCATCAAAATGATGGTTCACTTGAGCAAACCAAAAACAGATCTGAAACAAATTTATGTGATGTTAGTTTTCAAACTTGCTCTCTTAAAAAGCACAAAAATATGTAATTGTAAAAGCCCCAGGTTAGGTTGTAACCAAAAATACTCTATAATAATCTAGCCTTACTTCAAATCTTCACATTTTATTTGCTATAGCATTGGAGAATGAAATAAACGCAGAGAGAAGTCTAACTGTAATCTTGGCTGTAGGGACCCGAGGCCGTGCCGTTGTATCCCCAACAAGTCATAAGGATCAAGTTGCTATCCACTGAGGGGATTCAGAGAGGATTGAGTGTTAACCATCATGGCTTCCCTATAAACATGCAATCACACTGACACAGAGCCTATTGTGCAAAGGAGCAGAGAAAGTATGGACAATAGGGAAATGTTGGATGGAGAGAGAGATTGCAAGAAAGTGAG
The DNA here is from genome assembly GCF_964197995.2 of Scardinius erythrophthalmus. Lineage (NCBI taxonomy): Eukaryota > Metazoa > Chordata > Actinopteri > Cypriniformes > Leuciscidae > Scardinius > Scardinius erythrophthalmus. The sequence continues at coordinate 26,999,887 of NC_138241.1, forward strand.
AGTTGAAAAAAGCTTAAAAAAAGACGATAGGAAGAAAGTGAGAGAGTGACTGAGACAGAAAGGGAAAGGGAGCTCTGTGTGGATGGATGGGCCTGCAGGCCGTAGGGACTGGTGTAACAGCCTCTCGCTCTCAGGTGTCCAGTCGATAACTGATGCATTAGTCTAGAGCTCTTTGCCGGTTTTGGGTTTAAACACACATTTTCTTAATACAACATGACCCCATTTCCCTCTCTCATTAATCATGAAACACAGTTAGACTGGCCCATTCGGTCTCTGACAAAGGGGGCAAACCTACTGTTGAACCCCTTTCACACTGCTCACATTGACTCTTATGTGCCTGTTGACTGATGAGAACTACTGGATGTTCTTCTAATACACAGAGTAACTCAAAGTTAAACTATGCATTCATTTATGTGCTGATTTGTGACCTCAATATACAAGTTTTCATTTTTGTTTATATTTATATTTGCTGTTAAGCCCAAACCTGGACATCCATGAAGGGATAATACATGATTTCCGGAGCAACTGGCTACAGCATCTCTTAAGGTACAGAAAAAGTCTTAAAATACATCTGCCTCATACACAAATTCCTGTGGTTTGTAAACGTTTCATGAAGTTTTGTCTACAGACATCCGTGACACATGCACATAGCTATCAGACACAAGTGAGCGAGGATTTCAGGTCAGACTTTGTCATCAGCTCATGGATTCTAGTTGTTTGCTGTTTGCCATTGGTGTATTTCCAGCCACCCACACAAGCTCTTACCCAGCAGCCCTCAGTCCTTCGGTATAGTCACATGTGTCAGATGTTCCACTGTGACTAAACATTTCTGCTCCCATTGGTGTACACAGTTTGAATTCCTCAATTCATCTTATAAACTTGTTTATGAAAGTAAACACTGTGCCTTACGGACACAGGTCATGATCATTATCCATAATTTCAACAAAATGGTGCAGGCAGGACTTCAGAACAGAGAGTAAAATGAATTCTGCTAATTATTAAAAAAGGAAAATACAGTTATTTTCCAGCATGTCAAAAAGTCTGTTGTTGTTCATTTTTGTATATTTTATCAAAAGAACACAAAAAATGCCAAAACCATAAAAATAAAGTGAACATACTATACCAGTCAAATGTCTGGACACACCTGATTTATATATTTTTAATAATAAAATAATTTTAAATAAATTGCATTGTTATTATTATCAATTATTAATAATTTATATAAAATGTTTTTTTTTTTTTAAGTATATCAGGTCACACCTCATAAAATGGAGTGTGCAATTTTTTTGTCAAGGCAAAGGTTGGGTTTTTTGCTGAGTTAAAATGTTTTGGTCATTGCATAATGTCTATAGTTCCATATGTGCAGTTTCATAGCTTGATGATTTAATAGCAAAAGTAATAGCAAAGAATAAGTCTAAATTTTTTTTATCTAACTTTCTTTGGTACTAATCAACTTTTTGTGTATGTTTTTATGCATTGCACCTGCATTTGTAATATACTTTATTTTTAATATTTAAATTATATATATATTATAATTTAAAAAATATATTTAAAACTATTCATACATTTTTATACATTTTCCAGTAATACCTATTTGTAGTGTGCTGTTGAAAAAGACATGTAAACACATCAGTCTAATGAGCTGTCATTATTCCCACAGTATAGACGAGAGACTGTGACCAGTACATTCATCTTGTGTTCTCAAAGACTACAGAGCTGAACCTGGGTGAGGTCAATACTGCCATACTCTCTGTGGGTTAAAGCTGCATGTGTGAGTGACTAGCGGCAGCTCTATAAAGGCTTGTGAGATTGTGCAGGAAATAGAGGAAACTGGAGTCTGAGGGAGACTGGGAGACGGAGGCCACAGCAGAGCAAGGAGGAACAGGTCAGATTGGGTTTACTGGCCTGTCAGTCTGTCAGTGATACCCCCACTGCATCAGTCTGTCAGCACTGTGCGTACAACACACACACACAGACACAGACACACACACACAGACACGGGACACGCGCGCAAAACTTAAAAATACCCTTTTCATAACAAATTTGCGGAGTGCTGCAAAATGTCATTTTCCAGCTAGTCTAATTGAGATATAATATAATCTAAAACAGAGCTTAACACCAATTCTGAGTAGTTGCAAATATTGTGGATTTTAAATTTGTTTTGGAGAGCTGTGTGTGTCATCATTAGTGGCAAAAACTTTGGAGAAATTCAATCCAAAACTGTGGCCGTATCGATGAGAGACAGGATGTTGCGGGAGAAGCAACACCATGTACACAGATACCTTTCGTGATACTGTGAATGTCTTCCAATATACACACTCATACACACACCCCCACAACACACTCTTAGAGATGGTATTTCAATACACAGACTGGGCAGTATGGAGCGCTTTCTGTCTGTGTGGTTTCCTGTGAAAGTTTAGCAGCTGATTTTACCATCGACCACAACAATAGGCCTGACACCATATACTCCTAAACATACACACACAAACACACACATACAGAAAAAGATTAGACCGAGAGAGAGCTCAGTGGATGCGTGTTGTTTTACAAGGTCAATAAGATCAGAATCTTGATATGTAGCCGACCCTTCTTTCAAAACATTAAATTGCTTATTACCTATTAAGGCATTAAGTTAAATAGTTCATAATTGTCTGATAATCTGCCCTCTGCCACCATATTCAATATCATGATTTGTGAAGTTCCATCATTGTTGTCTTCTGTCTACTCAGGGACACTATCTGGCTGTGAACCTGATGGACAGATCAATTTAGACCTTGAGATTCTATCGATACCAATCCCCATGTAGCCTCTTACCCAGTAAAGGCCACTTAAGCACAAGAGGTCCCATCAAGTTAACATTGATTCCATCATCAATCACCTTCTGGATGGACGGACAATGGGCTATTTTAAAAGCTGCAAAGCCCATGTGTAATGTCGGATGGCCAGACACTGTCTGAGGTAACAGTGGCAGTATTTTAAGCATGGTGCTGTGTCAATAGTTGTAATGTTAGCTACATGCTACGTACGTGTACATGTACATGCACTTTAAACGTTAGATTTCTGTCAGACTAAAGCGATCAAAAATTAAAATAATTTAAAAAGCACTTTAGTACAGTATAAATTACAGATATTAGGGGTGTAAGAGTACATGTATTCGTCCTGAACCATCACGGAACGGACATCATGGTTCGGTGCATGCAGTCAGACGACGAGTACAGTCAGTCACAGGCGGTCCACACTCCAATCCAGAAGGGGGCACCAGTAATGCAACACTGTTTGCTAACCACCACAACAGGAAAAAGAGCAGAAGAAGAAGAAGAAGAAGAGCCGATCTAGGGACAAACCCAAAACCAGCGTTCAGGTTTTTTTTTTTTTTTGGGGGGGGGGGGGGGGTGTTACAAAAGCACAAGGTTCATTTTTACTGTGAGTATACACAAAAAAAATAGACCCTTTACAGTTTCAAATGATGTTTATCTGTATGACCATAAATGACTGAGTATTTTAAGTTGTTTCCGCTGTCACAATGAGACAAAATCATTTGGCACTGTGCCGAATTACTACTGTCCAGTGATAAAATATGCTTGTCCTGGAAATGGGAAGCTTCATTTGCCGCTTCATTCGCTGTCTCCTCATGGGAATGTGAAGTAGACTCAGATGTAGATGGCACTTTTTCTTCTCCTCACTCATCTTTCCGTGATTTCTTGAAAAAGTGTCAAATTGAACTGTGTGTATCTGCCATTGTCACCGCATGTTAATTAACTCTCGCATGCACAGAAAGCTAATCCTTACACAAGTTACTGTACTGTACTGTATCAACTGCCTCAGGGGGGACTAAATGCCACTAGGTGTAAAAAACTGTAATATGCACTACTGTCTGTTCAAAATAACTACTAGCATTGGGGATTTGTTGCTTTTTCCTGTTGTACCTGCTGTACCATTGTACGTATATACCTCAGGCCTCAGTGTTGTGTTTGCTTGCTCTTGAAGACAGAGGTCCTGCGACTGTCCGAAAGATAATCCTTTCAATATTTGTTTATACATTTATGCCATGTACACTTGGACAGACAAGTAGTAGCTTGACAATGCAAAAACCCACTGTAGCATGAATATATCTGTGCATATTAATGTATTTATTATAATGGTGGATGACAGATGTTGTTGCCGCTTTGAATGGCGATCTTTTAAATCAATTGCCTGATCATTAGAATAGTGAACAACTAGCGTTACCGCCTAATTCATCATTCTCTCTCACAAGTTATGCTTTCACCCCACATCTTCACGGAAGTCTCTGTTTTCTCTCTCTTCTGGAACTGGGACTATCCTTCTCGACCCCCATCCATTTCCCTTATACAAACTGTACCACTGCTTCATTTCTCTTTTTCCCCTTGCTCTTTCTCTCTCTCACTCTCCCTCTCTGCGTCCTCCCTTGGCGCTCACTTGGGCGGGCAGCCGAATTCCTGTGGGGTATCCGGTTACCAGTTGCCGTGGAAACCAGTGGGAAGGCAGCTCCATTAATCATTTAGAGCGCGCTCGAAGTGGAGGTCAGCCTGATTGCAGCGGATAGGGTATCATCCCTGTGTCCCACCAGGGACCTCCTTGATTTGAATTAAAAAAGATTAAGCTCGCCCCCCCATGCACCCCTACCACCGTGGCCCACCATCATCATCGGCCCAGCCGTATCATGTGACCATGCTCCACGGAGCCACGCGGATTAAGAGATCGGAGCTGTGCGTTTGTTTTTCAGAGACTCGCTGAAACATTAGACGCGCACAGGTGTCTACAACAAGGAGTCCAGGAGCTTGTGTAAGAAACGGACAAAGACCGCGCGCACCCCTCCTGGGCTTTCTCGTCTTATCCTCCTATATTGTCTTTCTTCTTATCCTTCTTTTCTTATATTCTATCAGTTACTTGTTGGAAACTGGAAGCAATAACTCAGTTTTACTCTGCCACTGACATTTCCACCTCTTTCAAGCCTATGAAATGGTGCATTTGTTGCAAAACCTTTTTATAACTTAATAGGAATATGATTTTTACGAGCGTGTAGGACAGCTGCCGCTGGCCAGGGAGAACCGAGGCAAGACGTGTGCGTGGGCCAAGTCAGTATGACAGCTCTAGGGTCACAGTCTACCAAAGCCTGAAGCCTGTCTGGTTGGGGTTGGATCACCTTGATGAAATGTAAAGAGCAGTGAAATGACCGAAAGCGTTAGTCCATGTGAAGTGGCCCTTGGGCCTCTGCTCGCTAGCCCCCTGTTCCCCAATGACGGCAGCATGAGTTTAGATTTACAGGGCCTCTGTGGGAACGACACGGAGAGCCATGAATCATCCAGGCTATGAAATAGTGGCACAGCCAGCTCCGCTGCAGTGGCTCCCAAAGGTGCCCGCCAAATTTACAGGCGCCTGTTGCACTTCAAAAACGTACCATAACTTAAATCCAGACGATTTTATCGTTCCGTAGAAGCAGAAAGGGAGATACGAGGAAGGTGAGGGGGGAAGATAGATGGGTTGGGGGAAAAGGACAACCTCCTTCATGTTAGTCAATTAAAATTCCAATGACAGCCACTTTCAGGAGTTTGGGATTCTGCATTCTGTAATAGAGCTTAAACTAATACTCATATGTAATGAGTACAAGCTGTGTTGCCTTGATAAGCTGAGGGATTTATCCTTGTATCCCAGTCATATTGGGCTAGCCTAGGAGAGTCATGTCAGTAAAATAAGAGCTCCAATGAGATTATTATCGGCTCTCCTTGTTAAAATTAATGATCTCGACACCTTGCTCGTCCAAGTTACAAGGAGTTTGGCTGGTACACCGCCTTGTTAATGTCCACTTTAATAAGTGTTTCGGTAGCACCCGCCTCAGAGGGCTTGAACAGATGCTGGCCAGCAGGTCAAGCTGCTATGAAGAGACAGAAATTAGACAGGCAATGTGAAATAATGTCTGTGACTTAAGACCTGTGTGAGAATTGTTCAATTTTCAGATTTATGCGTTTATTTAAGTGAACATTAGTAAGATTGCAGATGCGATGTAACAGAGGTAGCGACATATTTTTCTTGCATATTGTGAAGTACATCCGAGTGAAACAGATTATCGAAAAAGAAAAAAAATGAAAGGAGTAGACTTGGTTTAATCCATCTGTTGTTGGTTGAATGCTGATCTGAATGTGAGCTTGCAGTCTATGTATTTGAGAGGACTAAATGATTGAAAAAGGTTTGGCACACATCACCACAGAGAAGTCTGAATGCATGAATGAATTGTTCAGAATGTGATCAATTATAAAATAAAAAAATAAAATAAATATGGCTAATTTTCATTTCATGCCGACTTGATTTGCATACACTAAAACTCTCTTTTTGTTTCAATCAAGTTGCAAATCTGTTAAACCTTTTCCCCAAAAAACTTTTAAAAAATCAGCATAGCATAAATGCATGTAAAAAGTACCATTCAGAAACCATCATGTCTTCACGGCCTGCACAGTTAACACCATGTGTTTCAAAATTGATCACACTCCATTCAGAACCTCAGGATGTTTAAAAATAGCCACATTTGGTTAATTGGTTTTGCATCCTAACGATGTTCAAATTACATGAAGAGTACAAGTACTATAAATTAGAGGAGGAAGATAAAGGCCAATGAGAATATTCTCTGCTGAGATCTGAGTTACTGTAGCTGAACATGTACACTTTGGAACACTGAAGATATGACAAATATCCATATGAGCAGGAAAATCTTCTCCAGCCAGTGGAGGTGCCTTTTGAGAAGAGTGGAGCTTTCCTGAAGTTCATAAGGCATACAGAGGCTACTTCTGCTGTCTATAGTAACATAGCATGTGATGGAAATATTTTTACAGAATTTAGTTTTTGTTGTTTATTTTTACAATTTTCATTCAGCGTGAAATACACTACAGCGCATTCAGGATGTTTTGATGTGCTTATTCACATCCAGTTTTTTTTTTTTTTCAGTAGTAAAAATACATTTCCTCAATTGATTCTACATTGTCCCAAAACTATATTAATATTGTGTGCAATTGATTTATTTGTTACCAGCATCCTACTGTAATTTATGTTGATTAATTGTAGTGAAATGTTTTGGGCAATGTGATTAATTAAGACTTTGTGATAAACTTTCATCAAGATGTCTTTTCTCAAACTATGGCAGTAGTTCGCTCCAGTATTTTGTTCCGTCATAAGTCGAAAAAAGATTTTGTTGGTAATAAGGTTTACAGTTGCATTTTTTGTAATATATTTTTTGAGAAACGTCCCTATCAGTTGAGAAAAACTAACTAATATTTACTGATGCGTGCTACACGTGGAGTCATCGCACCTGTCTGAGCCAGGCATGTTTGATACCTTGTTAAGCTGTTCTTTGTTGTGGATGGGACAGGTAGTGTCAAAGTGTTAGCTGACATTGGATGAGCAGCAGATGGCCTGTTATCTCTGTGAACTAGAACTCTGTTGCTCTGATCACTTTACAAATACTTCAGTCCACCCACTGAGTTGGTCACTCAAACTGAACATGAGCTGATAAGATAACATTTACCGCCAGACAAGCTGTAGGTTGACCCTTGTGTTGAATGAACTAGAGCAGCAATGGTAAAAAGAGATAGAGGGGGACCAAAAAGAGATTGAGAGAGTAGCTGCAGTGGAAAAATGTTTTTATAATTCGAACATCGAGATGATCTGAATACTGAATGAGCCATTATTCATATATGGGTTAGTTTATTTCAATAGTCCTCTTTAGACATTCTACTAACTATACAGTAAGTAACTTCACAACTGTCAACGAACTCATAATTTGCACCTACATGTCAACTAACTCTCATTAGAGTATTAGTAGACTGTTAGGTTACAGTTAGGGTTAGTAGAATAAGTTGGCATGTAAGTGCAAATTAATGAGTTAGTTGACATAGTTGCGTAACTGTAGTAACTTTTTACATAAGTAACTTTTCAAGTAGCCTGCATGTCAACTAACTCTCATTAGAGTATTAGTTGACTGTTAAAGGAGAACTCCGGTCAATTTTAACATTGAGCTCATTTTTTTGTAAATTTGGAGTGCTGTCAATACAGAGAACAACGACAAAAATCGTTGTTGCCTACACCGTGTTATCCTCTTTTTAAAATTTGCACCCTGTTGACTTCAATGGGGCAAGTTTTAAACAAGCTTTTAACCTCTTAACATCCTTGATGTGTCATTACAAGTGCCCAGCCAATGTGAGTGATTCCTTCAGAGTGAACACGGTGAATCTGACTGCAGTAGATGTTAAAGATATTAATAAAAATTATGTTATTTCAGCCAGCGCACATACCTGTATTTTCTTCCTGTTTTCGGTCTAAGTCCATAGTAATCGATTGTCGAGTTCACGCGGGTGATCATAGGTAACTAAACCTATGCGCGTGAACTCGACAATCGACTACTGTGGACTTCGGCCGAAAACAGGAAGAAAATACAGGTATGTGCGCTGGCTGAATAACATAATTTTTATTAATATCTTTCACATCTACTGCAGTCAGATTCACCCGTGTTAACTCTAAAGGAATCACTCACATTAGCTGTGCACTTGTAATGACACATCAAGGATGTTAAGAGGCTAAAAGCTTGTTTAGAACTTGCCCCATTGAAGTCAACAGGGTGCAAATTTTAAAAAGAGGATAACATGGTGTAGGCAACACCGATTTTTGTCGTTGTTCTCTGTACTGAGAGCACTCCAAATTTACAAAAAAATTAGCTCAATGTTAAAATTGACCGGAGTTCTCCTTTAAACTCACTAGAGTTACACAGTTAGGGTTAGTAGAATAAGTTGACATGTAGGCTACTTGAAAAGTTACTTATAGTCAGTACTAGAAAGTCTGTTGAGGAGCTTAGAAATAAAGTGTTAGCAGATATTAAGCACACTCTACTAATACTCTAATGACTGCTAATGGGCATGTAGTTTCAAAATGACTTATAGTTAGATTGAATGAAAGTGCTAACTTAGTTTATATTGTAAAAAGTCGTGAGGACATCAGGCTGTGTTTCTGAAAATGTTCTGTTCTATGTTCTGGTCTTCATCTCCAATTTATTTGTTGAGTGCTATTAAAGACTAAGTAGATGGGGAGGCTTGATTTTCTGAACAGGTTGATAAAAGACAGAGACCAGCCGAGCAGAAGGGTGAAGAGTGCTTTTTCTTAGCATTGTGGGGACATTCCCGCAGTTCAGCTTTAATTAAGCAAACCGCACGAGCGACTAAGGAACAATGAGACATCTGTGTGCTTTTGTGATTCTGCGGTTAAAAACCACAACCAGGAGCAAGTCTGCTTCAGTGATCGCAGGTTGCTGTTACATAGATTCTAAAGCCATGTAGGTGTTGCCATACTTGTTTAACTGAGTCACCGAGACGTGATTCACAATTCACAGGCCGAGACAGTCTGAGAAAGAATGTGACGATAATGGCCAGCGGTTCCTGTGCTTGTGAAGTCTGTAGAGTAGATATGTACGCTGTGTAAAAGATGGGTGGATGGGTAAAATCCAACTTGTTTTATGTCTTTGTGGTGGTCAAAACTATTTTTGATCCAGTGAACTCCTAGAGACCAGACTGAACGCTGATGACAGGCCCTAAAGCTACGACTGCTATTTATTACCGCTGTAGCATTTCAGCACTCTGGTAAAGTGAATGTGAGCAGGTAGAGCTCAAAAATGTATCATCCTTTCACTGATAAAACAACAGAGAGCAGAAACAGGGCGGCTATAAATTGCAGATTGATTCCAGACCTGGATTTTATAGTCCAACGGTTATAGAATATCTGGTCAGCGTGATTCTGCCGTGCCCCGTCTATTATCCAGATGACCAAGTCCCATAAACCGACTTTTCACGTAATACTTCATTCTTTCTTTCATGACAGATTTTTTTTTTCTTTTCCTGGGTTTATCCTCTTTTTCCTTTGCTGTCCCTCTAGTGGGATCAATGTTCTGTATTGACTTAGGATTTTAAAATCCTGCCTTTTGTTGCATGGACTTTGCTTTTATTACAGGATGGGTCTCATTTTACCTATCAATCACTGAGATGTCACAACAGCTCTGAGCTCTTTAGCCTTCTCAGAGAGAGGGCAGGAGGAGGAACTCCTTTAGGCCAGGATCAAGACCAGACACAGAACATCGCTTTAGCTCTCTCTCGCTTTTCCCTCTGCTCTCAGTTCACGTGAAATGTGCATTGCAATGGCATTCGTATTGGTTGTCTGTTCCTATATTAGTTGCTTACTAAGTAAAATAATCGTTTTGCATCATTCAGGTCTTTTACGTGTGAAAGTTGTAAGTTGCAATAGTGAGTATTATGTGTCATAGAGTGTATAACTTCATCTCAATACATGTTTTTGGAATGAGATCCTATGAATTAAGTTGAGCTTTCATAAATTGAACTTGACTCGCCAATAACCCCCCCCCCCCCCCCATTCTGCCGTCAGGTCGACTGCAGGACAAGCCCCTCTTGCCAATCAGGAGAGACTGATCTGACTTAGTGTTTTGCAAAAAACACAAACGGTGAAATTCATACTTCAACAATGTCAGCTTTCCTCCGCTTGCCTGTCACTCAACGGAAAAGGCCGCAAAGCTTCGGTTGCAGCCACTGAAAAAAATACAGATGCTCGAAAAGAAGATCCTGTGTCATTTCCTGTTCCTTCATTCACTTCCTGACCTTTTCTGTGATCGGCTCTATGTTACTTGCCTTCCCACCCTGCACCATCTGGTACTTCCTGTGCCCGGTGCTGGCTTGTTTGGTGTGGCGGTCGCCTCTGATAACCTGACGGAGCGAGTCGCTTGAGCTTTTTGCTGGGCAAGGCGCCAGCCTCCTCTCCACTGAACCTATGTTTGACCGAAAGCATGAGGAGCGGGTGTTTTTTTTTATTTCTCTTGGAGACCTCACTCAAAGGCCGGTTCTCACTCTGTCTAACCTGCACCGAGGCCTTTCGCAGCTCACAGAACAAGCCCTGACAGAACAAGCCCTTCTGTATGCAGAGAGTCTTGCAAAATGTTGTCTTTTTAAAATGTGCAAATCAAAGAAACAAAATAGATCCTGTCTTTAATAAATGCAGCATTGAAAGCTGTGGCGAATTTAAAAGGTGAAAAACAGGTGAAGGCCTGTCTTCATTAAATTAGTATTGACACACATAACCCTCCATTTACGCTTTTCTCAACTAAGTCAATGTCTTCCTTTCCTGTTCCAAGCAGTCCTGAATGATTGAATTAGTGACTAGATTAGACCGGACAAAAACTACAAATCTGCTGATCCAAAAGCACTTTAAATGCTTATTTCCAGAAAGGACACTTCAAAGAAACCACTATTTACTGCTCAATTCTTTATTTTAAAACAACAACAACAATAATAATAAATGTGCATTATTGTTGATTCAATTAAAATGCTATTTGATTTGCCTTTTGACTTTTTTGGCTGTAATTTAAAAATCCACATTGATTTGGTATTATTTTTTTGAAAATGGCTCTGTTCTTGAGTCTAAAAATCTTTTGTATAATTGGTGGTACTTACACTGTAAGCAGTGCAGGATTATTAGGATTATTTTTTTAGACATATTTACATAATTGATAGTCCTATCTTGCTGCAATCAAATTGGTATTTTGAAGATGTAATCTCAAGGAAAATAAATGTAAGGCATATTAATGTTGTTTTAATTAAAGCACAAATTAGTACCCTTTACAAGCTCACGAAAACAGCACCAGGCCACGCAAATAACACCCTTGATGCTACAAATGCCCACGACTGCAGTAAACACTCTTACGCCCCTTGAAAAGAACCGAGCATTAATGAGTTTGCCAAAGCGTCAAACTCCAATGTTGTGTTTGCTTTTCCGCTCCATCAGGGAATATAAAGTTTAAGGGCCTTTCGCTATCAGTGACCCAAGTAGAGGAGGCATTTGTTGAAGAAGTGGCTGTTTAATTGCGGAACCGCAAGGCTGTGCAGAAGGTTGCTAATGCGCCTCTGAACAATGACACCTTTGGAAGTACAGTTACAGGAGAACAAGGCCCCTAATTTATGTCAGCACTATTGCAGGGTTGAATTTATTGACGGTAATGCAAGCTGGTGAGATCTGCTTAAAAAGCCCCAAGGCCTCTTATTATACAACTTGTCTGTCTTTCACACTAACCTGAACTGTAACTGTAGAATCTTAGCTGACGTGAAGGACATATGGCATCCAAAGAAACCATTAGAAGGACAGTACCCCTCTCGCTCAGAGGAACGTTAATGAACCCAACGCCCCCCTTCCACACTCATACTGTTGAAGTGTTGCTAAAGTTAGACTGTGCATTTTTATTAAGGGAACTGTGGAAGTCATTTGATGGAAAGTGAATGCTAATTTTCTGGTCGCTTAAGGATTATTATTCAAACACGGGGAGAGGAAATATCAGGATGGAACTGGAGAACAGGACGAATGCAGAAAGCATCTGGCCTGTAACCGAGAGGTCAGCTGGGAAAGCCACAGTCCCACATACGCGGCTGGGTGTATATATATTGTTTTAATGTGCAGGCCTGCACTCTGTCTGCATACACTTTTTTTTTTTTTTGAAAAGTGATTTCTGTCAAGGGTTAAGATGAAGACGTGTTCTATAGGCATGTTGACTCTGAACCCCTTTGACCCTCTAAAAGACGCAAGAATGTACTAACTCTCAATAATTTCACCTTTGTGTTTTACTGCAGTGGTGGGAGAGGAACATCCAGCTTTATTGGCCATTAGAGGCCCTAAAATTTACCCAGTACCAGTCACTTCGCTTTGAATATTAAAGTTCCTCTCAGAACCTAATCAGGAAGCATTGGGCATCCATTTCATATATTCGTATCACATTAGAGGTCAACCTCATTGTGACTGTGAGGTTATCGCAACAAATACAGACATGTCGATACCAGTATTGGTTATAGCTTGTAATCTGCCGACTCAACAGTTCTGTGAGGTGTAACTTACTACAGGCAATGTAATCAAAGCCATAGTGTCTCTAGAGGACAATATTGATATTTTGTAAATAGTATCCACACAAGTGTAAAAGCCATATACCGTTAAAAGGATAGATCACCCAAAAATGAAAATTCATTCATCATTTTTTCACCCTTGTGTTGTTCAATACATCCTTGGAAAATAAAATAAGATATTTTAAGGAACATTTTTAACTGTTTTTGTCCATACAATAAAAGTCAATGGGGTTTAAAAATAACACTGGACCCCACTGAGTTTCATTGTATGGCCCGATTTTATATTCTACAGAAACAAGAAAGTCACCGACGTACAGTTTTGGAATGACATGAGAGTGAGTAAAGGATGACCAAATTTACATTTTTGGGTGAACTATCCCTTTGGCCTAGGCTTCTGAACTCTGTGCTGTAACTGTACATCTCCTCTAGTGCAGACCAAAACCTTCCCCCATTCTTCACAGGACGCCAGGAAGCCTCTGAACAGCTGCTTAGACACTTGTCTGAACTGAGTTACTGCAAGGTGCCTTTCTTTCTGCTTTTATTGATAATATTACTGTAGTTGATGTAAATATGGCTTTGGCGTAGTATCTTTATATCAGCATGGGCCACGGCTGGCCGGCAGACCAAAATCATGACCCCCGTTCCTCTCTCCCTCAGGTGAGGCTCAGGCAGGGGTCTGCAGGAAGCCATAAGCATGCTGGGCAACAATAAATATCCAAATGCTCCCCTTTCATTTTTTTATATGCTTGTAGTTGATACTCGGTCATAGCTTCATACGAGAACATAAATAACTCCACAGGCTTTATCTTGAAGGGCTAGTTCACCCCAAAATGAAAAAAGTCATAATTTACCCACCCTCAAGTTGTTCCAAACTTGTATGAATTTCTTTCTTCTGCTGAACATAAAAGAAAAATGTTTTGTTGATGGGACCAATTGACTTCCATAGTATTTTTTCAGCAACTGTTTGGTTACCAACATTCTTCAAAATATCATCTTTTGTGTTCTGCAGAAGAAAGAAAGTTTACATTCAAGTTTGAATACAGGTACTTTTTAAATACAGGTTTTACGTTTAAATACAGGTTTGGAACAACTTGAGGGTGAGTAAAAGATGACCGATTTTACATTTTTTGGTGAGCTACCCCTTTAATGAATCATTTAGGAATTTTTCACACAGTGAGGATTTTTATGTGTGGGAGATAAATAATATAGATAAAAATAAATAATTTTGCTTGAGATAAATTGTACAGGCATTATTAAATCTTACTTGAAATTAATTTGGAATGTCATATTCAAATTAAACATTTGTTGCTCTTTCACAACTTTCTTAAGTGCCTTTCTTTAGTGGAGGATCACAAAATTATTACAATTATGTTTAATTATCAAAATAGTTTCATTTTATCTTGATGGTCCCTTTGACACATTCTATTGACTACTGTATAAGTAACGGTACACCTACATGTCTACTAACTCTCATTAGAGTATAGACTCAGAGTAGGGTTAGAATAAGTTGACATGTACTTGCAAAGTTACTTAAAGTCAAAGTACAGGATCATCACAATAAAGAGTTAGAGTATTAGTACACTGTCTGCTTAATATCTGCTGAGTTAGTTGACATGTAGTTGCAAAGTTACTTATTGTCAACAGAATGTTCAAAAGGGACCATCAAAATGAAGTGTTACTATTAAAATAAATTCTAACGGGGTAAACAGAGAATATATTATGTGTAAGGCTGCTGTTCACTCTCTCTTCTCTAGCATATACAGACACTTCTTTCTTGCAGTGCACCATCTTACAACCATCAAGCCTTTTATCTGCCCTGACCTGTGGGTGTAAAGTCCTCTTTAATGCGTGACTGCTGAGGACACTTGTCTAAACGTCTGCTTCAGCTGCCATGAATTATGATGGCAAAGTTGTTGTTGTCCTGCACAGTATCTGTGCTACTGTGCTTAGTAATGCACGACTGCATTGTACAATGAACGATGTAGCTGCTTCCTCTTTATGATATTAACAGTTTGAATTGGTTGGATTAAGTTGTCATCTGATCAAAATGGAGGAAAACAGGCATTTTATGAAATCTGTCACCAACGTTTGACATTTTTCTGCGCATTTTTGTCATGGAACAGTTGTGTAGTCTGCTTGAAATCAAATTGAAATCAATAGAAATCATCATTGAAATCAGTGATTTTTTTTTTCCAGGTTGTGCTTGCAAAATAACTAACAAAGAGGGCAGTATAGTTACACAGTCTGTGTACCAACCACTAGCAAATGTCTTAATGTTAGCACATGAATGAAATTAACAGTTACCATATAAACCATGGTAATATTTATCACATTAACAATATAAACGATTCGACAAGACATTGTGTCCATCGTGTACCAGTTTTGCTTTATTATGGAGATTAAAAAGAATGTAAAAGACTAAGGCTATGCATTTGGTTTATGTCTATACAGTTTTGTGAAATATAGTCTTAAGATTTTACATTTCCAGATTAAAAACAATTGCAATTAAAAAAAAAAACTTTGCACAAGAAAATATTTTGTAAAGTTGTAATCATATCTATGATTCCAGAAGGTTCCAGTTAGGTGAAAGTTAGCTGAAACATTACAGACTGACTTTCTCCTCTGGAATGGACACATGTAGCCATCCATCAGCTCTGTGTATTTGAGGGTATACGTGCATGAGTCTGTGGGTGGCCTGGACTGATGGTAATATTGAAATGTGTAATCAGTTGACAGTAATTCCACTGTCCCCAAGGAGACGCTTCTCCAGCACATCCACACACACACACACACACACACACATTGGGTTTCCATGTTTTATGGGGATTTTCCATAGACATAATGATTTTATACTGTACAAACTGTATATTGTTTCCTATAACCCTACACCTAAACATAACCCTCACAGAGAGATTTCTGCATTTTTACATTTTCAGAAAACATCATTCTGTAAGATTTATAAGTGGTTTTCCTCAAGCGGACCAAAAATTATTTCCACACAAGGTCAAAAATCTCTGGTATTACTGTACTTGTGGGGACATTTCACACAACCCAGAACGTATAGTTTACTAGGACCACACACACACCTACAGCCAAAAGACGTACTTGTGAAAACCACCTGATTGATATTATTATAAGCAAATGCAAACACTGAAGTAGGCTTGTATGTTTTGTATATTTAGACAGGCTGAATGTATCCTTTTTAAAATATATACTGTATATTTAGTAGGCGTAAAATAGTAGGTGTGTTCTATTTAATATTTTTTTAGGAATAAATACGTGCATACATGTTGTTGCATATATGGTGTGTTTAAAAATATTATCAGACATTTTTCATTAGATTAAGTTGTCTTTCATGCAATGTAATCAGAGATATTTAATTGATTTAACTAAGTGTGCTTATTCTGACACACTTTACTTTAACATTGGCATATTTTTTTTAAAAGCATAGAGTATTTCAACAGTTTATTTAGTTCTATATTCAGAAACTGAGGTGGCTTTAATAAACAAATAGTGTTATATTTAATTTTTTTAACCAAATTATTTTCTGAGAGATAACTTTTTTTCTTGCTGACGTCATGGAAAATAAAATCGCACATTAAGAATGTTTAAAAAGAAAGTTTGTCATTATTATAGTCTCATATGCTTTATTGCCTCGGAGAGCTTTATTGTGGTCTTGTCTCTTATATTTTCATTTATATTTATTGTATTAATTAACAACCAGGTTGTGGTAAGTGATAAAATATGTAGGCATAGGTTAAAGTAATGCCATAACACACAAGAAATGCATGAAATACTTGCATATCCTGTTTTGCACCTATTTTACAAGTGCAAAACAGCAGCCATCAGACCTTTCTTTCAGTGATCTTGGTGTTGATAGAAACCTGGAGAAGTGCGAAACATGGGAAAAACTGAGGCAAGCAATATGAACATATGTTCATACTCTTCAAAAGCAGTTATATTCAAACTGGGCAAAAAAAAAATCTCTGGAAAAAGCCTCCTCTGTCAGCATCAACCAACAGCCACTTTTCAAAGGTCAAGTTCTGTCAAAACACAGTTTTATGCATCTCCCTGATCACACTTAGTTTACCATTTTATTAAATATATTTTCCAGTCATTTGTTATATCACGTTTTCCAAGACAGAGATGCATATATGAAGTTAAAAATAACTATCAATTAAATTCTGTGACCTATGATCTTGCTACTAATCTATGATTCTTGCTACTGTGCAATAGTGAGGCAATAGTAAAATGCAATAACATCAATCACATTGTAAATGTTCTATCATAGACAAAGATTAGCATTTTACATGCGTTTCCTTAACCTGAAAGTCTGTTAAATCGTAGTCATGTACCGAGAGCCAACTATATATAAACGTTTGTACACACATCTAACCAAAATGCAAACAGTTGCCATGTAATCTTTGCAATATGTGATTTCATATAGCCACCTTCTACAAATACAGCAGTTTTTATACTATAAACAGGCAAAAATACTTTATTATAGTTACAGAAAATGTATATATAATTGCTTTTAAAATGCCTTGTCTGGGTAATTTCATCAAGCACAAGCCATAATTGCATTAAATGCATTTGGAAAAATAGCCAACATTAGAAAAACATGATATACCTTCACATAAGGTATAAGGATCACACCATCCAGCACAACATTAATGTGTCATGAGACAACTTAATTTTATATGCATTCAGCTGTTTTTTTATATATATATAAATTCAGTCATGTAGTCCATTGTAAATCACAGAATGTATCTGCACAACTTTCTGATTGTTTTATAGTAATCACAGTAATGTTACAGTAAGCATGGTCCTTAGGGACCTCTGTAACCAATGCACACCTCTAACACTTCATAACAGCAATATTATTACTGGTATCAGGTAGCCTAACATATGATGTATTAAATATTAAACTATCATACTTCACACCACAATGTTAAAAAAATATATATAAAAAAATAAAAAGCTTCAGAAAAATGTATGTTTTTGCACGCACACAGCCCAAGCAGTGAGATTCCTCAAATACTTTTCTATTAATTTTCTGTAATTCATCTTTATAAAACTATAAATTACAAATTATTGACTAAATGTTTTTTTTTTTCATAAATACTGTCCTACAATATCGATTGAAATGTCAGCATTGAATTAGCTGCCTTGCTATTTATTTCACTTGTATGCTCCAGTAATTATATAATTTACATTCAGAGGATTTTAATATGATTAAAAACTTTTATGCATAAATTCGTATGCTAATTTCTCCGCTGCCGTGCTCATTATTTTATCATGTATCATTTCTGCTATTTTCATAACGAATTAAGCTTGATATTATTTTGAGCTAATCTTTCATTTGTATATCTGCATTCTTGAGTTGAGAGACTGGCGCAACTGGCGTTTCAAACTAATCAGAGAGACAACCAATGCCACCGCTCAGACGCGCGCACGACAGTCTCCTGGGAGAACACAGTCACAGTAAGTTGTGCACCGATAAACCAGACAAATTTGTAATAGTTCCAAGTCAAGACAAAAGCTAGTTAAGTGTACAGGAACAGCCAAAAATGGTCAAATATGTTGCATACATCACCAATAATCCGTTACGCCTCCAAGCCCGCATTTGAAGAAACGCACTTGTTGCATAGATGGCAACATCATCGTTCTTATTAAGGATCTCATCGGTCTACAATAGAAAATTATCTGGAGCATATACTAAATTTCGTTACCAACCGAATCAAATGTACATTAATTGTGAGAGTTTTAATATGTTTAATAGGGGGTGTGTGCTGTATGTTTCGATTTATGTTTTGGGCTATGTCTTGAACTTTGATAAAATACTAATATGTATCTATTTTCGAAATCTAGTAATCATCTCCAAACTGAAAATTACTGGCAAGTAAAATGTGCTGTAGTACTGATCTTAACAGTATAGTCGTTTTTTGTGCATTAATGCATTGTGGTCATCAAATGCAAGTTCAAAATGATTATGTTCCATACACACAACCTTAAGCATTATAATTTAAAAGGGTAAACAAAGAAAATATCTTTCTTTACAAATAGCAAAAAATGGATCAGAAGTATAAAACAAGTAGCAATTCTGAAAACATAAGAGACATTGTGTGTGCACTTGTTTTAGTCACTATTGTATCATATAGGGCCTATAAATTCTCTCTTAGTCTTTGTGTGTTTAGAAGTTGCCTACATTACTAGGCTTCCTGTCTCGTGATTGATTGCATTATGCACACTTAGCCTATATCGACAAGGTGTTTTTTTTATTATTATGTATAATGTATCTATTCGCGCTGAAACGTTATTTCAATATTTAATTACGACGGGTGTCTTGTTTTTCTTCCACCGAACCGCACATTGACACCACAAGTCTGGGTTTAATTCTTTCTATTCCCGCTTAACATGACATGTCTGAAAGAATGTAACTCATCAGGTCTTGTGGTGCAAGCCACGGAGCAGCCGCGCACTGCCGCCACCCTGCGCTTTCCAGAAAGGAAAAAACATCTTGCAATAATCAGTCCAATTAGTGGAGGTCGCGGCTGCGCGCTCTCCGGTTAGCTGTGGGAGGTTGTCAAAACAGGGGGCGGCTATTAGACGTAACGCGATCCCCATTCATCAGCATTGTAATAATCACCATGCAGACGAGCAGCGCAGGTCCTTCGAAGTTCTGATCAAAATGATCCGTGGAAACAAGCCGTTTACAAACAGTGTCAAGGCGAGACGAGTACCTTGATTTGGCCTGTCAGTGACATCCCCCCCCCCCACCCCCCACACACACAGACACAGAAAGCATCCAAAATCCTTTCAGTGTGTTTTCCATTGCTTCACTGTACTGTTTTAGTTTAATCACAAATGTCACAAATAGAAATAGGTAAAATACCTCAATTTGTGACACACTGAATAAGTTCACTATAGCCTTGGGTGTTAAATAGATGATCATTTTATGTAAATCAGCATTAATTGGTGGAAATAGTCTTAAATTCGCTGTCATCAACAAACATCAACTGGAATGATCCACATTGATCAGGTAAGGATATCAAAGTAACGAAAGAAATGTTTCCTCACAGCAAAGTGCAACTTAGGCGCTATGCATTCATATCAATTTCCAAGGGCAGTGGCTGTCTCCGAGGTTGGCATTAATAGCTTTGCTTTTATTTTTTATTTTTTTTATTTACTCACTTATCAGAAGATCAACAACAGTAATTTACACTAATTGCGTACAATTAAACATTTTAGCTGTAATCTGAGTGTAGATATGGCTAATTCTATATTTTATATGTTGGGTAATAATAGCAATAATAATTGTTGTTGTCAAAAAAATGTAAACAATTGAATTCAAAAGATTCTAGTTTTCTTGATTTAGGGCCTATCAGATCACAAGAATGTATTCAAAGTGCGTCACAAACATTGATTACTTGTTTATCATTTATTCGTCAGAACTTGCATCGAACGTGCAGTATAGATATTTAGAACCAGTGTAGCTTGCGATTGTATTACGCAAAATTGCCAGTTAAAAGGGTGGATGGGAACTTTAGCACTGTAATCTTTCCACGATAGAATGTTAAAGCGTTGACGTGTTTTGAATAAGTTTTGAAGTCTTTTTCACTCACAAGCCACATCACAGGCCTTCACTGCACCAGTGCAGGATAAAACTGCAAAGACAGTAGACCTTAAACGAAGCAATTTTCTCTCTCTCTCTCTTATAACAAGACTGGCATGTCTCAACAGTGTCAGCTTTTTTATTTCATGTAATATATGATTTTGCTTAACTTTCTTGTGGCCTCAAGAATCCTTGAGTTGAAATCAGAGTGTTCCTGATGAAAGCAGAACTTTGTTTCTGTGCCACGGTACACGGTGAGTTAAAGTTCAGTCAACAGACATGGACTGATGATATGCCAATAATGGTGTGCGTAACAGGCATCATTAAAAGATGCGCCTCTCCCTCTCGGAGCTATGACACATTCGCTAAATATGTTTTAAGAAAAACAATGTTCTATAGCCTTGGTTCATAATAAGTATACTTCGATAACATCTTATACTTCGATTAACTTTAGTCAACAGCATTTTTAATAAATCTAAATTGTCTTACCGGCACAATCGTCCCTCGCAGTGTTTCCTATCCCTATGATCGTTGTTCATTCTAACGTGTATCCTTGAAACCCGCTCTATACTTAAAAACGCCCTCCAACCCTGTTCAACTCTAGTCCATAATGCCTGGCATCCACGCGTGTGCACATGGAGAAACATACCCCCCTGTTTATCTTCAACAACTGCTAAATAATGCATAACACGGGACAACTAGTCCGATTAAGCTACTGAATTGAACAGAAAGCTAAACTAAATAGATAAATGTAGGCCGGACGTGCTTGCAAAACTATTGTCATATTGTGATTTTCTTTTATTAGCCTATATTTGATAGCAGTAATGATAATGTCCTGCAAAAGAATTAGAGAGACTTTGTGAATGATTTCTGAGAGTTCCCCAAACGTTTAAATAGTTTTGGTGTTACAAAGTAAAAGGTTTGCATAGGCAGGGTAAATTGTCTGCTTATGGTCACTCACTTATGGACTCCGGGTCCTTGGTTTGGAAAGCGTCTGGAGCGCAATCCTGCTCTGACACTCTCCTCTCAACTGCTGCTACCTCACTACCTCACAGATCAGCGCTCTTTGGTTGCTAGAAGTGTCTGTCAAACCCCCGGGTAAAAAAAAAAATGTAATATACAGGGAAAGTCGAGGCTATATTTCGATGTCGGTGGGCGGGCTCAAAATGAAGGGAATAATCTGTCAGCCAGCCCAAGGAGCCACCTCAAAGCATATCAGGTTACTTTGAATGACAGCGTAACCATGGCAAATAATTTGACTAAAACTATTGTCTTATCCTCATCATCCCCGGGTCAGATAACCAACCAATCACAGTTCACATAATCGCTTTTCTTGCCAGCTTAGAATAATATTATTAAAACAAGAGAGCGAGGTCTTTCTTCGGGAGTGCGTTATGCTGAAACGACATAGAAGAGGTGTCGAGAGACTCGCGCTGGAGGAACAACTTTCTTTCGTGTGCTTTAGATGGATATACGGTGTATTATGCTTGCTTGAACGGATCTAAAGTGTTGTGCCTCTCTTCGTCAGGAGTGGGATTTGATTTCGTCTACTCGAGAAGTCGTCCGAAAAGTTTTGCCTCCAAAGGGTTTACTTTAAATCTGTTGAAGAACTGTCGCTGTCATCGGTAAAATAGACACAAGTAGAAAAAGTGGACGTTTATTCGTGACAAACCATGTCTATGCTACCAACATTCGGCTTTACGCAAGAGCAAGTGGCGTGCGTCTGCGAGGTCCTTCAGCAGGGTGGAAACATTGAACGTCTCGGGCGCTTTTTGTGGTCTCTGCCGGCTTGCGAACATCTCCACAAGAACGAGAGCGTGCTCAAAGCGAAAGCCGTGGTCGCTTTTCATAGGGGAAATTTCAGAGAGCTTTATAAGATTCTCGAGAGCCACCAGTTCTCTCCGCACAACCATCCGAAGTTGCAGCAGCTGTGGCTCAAAGCGCATTATGTCGAGGCTGAGAAGCTCCGGGGCCGCCCTCTTGGGGCTGTTGGGAAATACCGCGTCCGAAGAAAGTTTCCGCTCCCTCGCTCCATTTGGGACGGCGAGGAGACAAGTTACTGCTTTAAAGAAAAGAGCAGGAGTGTGCTGCGGGAATGGTACACTCATAACCCCTACCCTTCCCCGCGGGAGAAGAGGGAACTAGCAGAGGCAACGGGGCTAACAACAACACAAGTCAGTAACTGGTTTAAAAACAGACGTCAACGCGACCGAGCAGCGGAAGCTAAAGAACGGTACGGGTTTATAGTCTGCAGCTAAATAACTGTTTATTATTACTATGTGTTTAAACGTATTTAGAAAGCATTATTTACATGGAATGCATTCATTCATGCCGTGAAATTAAGCCAGAGGTGAGTAGCTATAATATGAGAAACTTGCATAAAAGAAAATTTCCTTAGATAGCCACAAAGTCAAATGTCATTTGTTCTCTAGTTCTGTTAATGTCACATTATATAATTGTTTATCAATAGCCTACAATTTAATTTTTGACAATATAAGGCCTACTTTTCTCAAACAACATTTTTAGGCTATATCCGTTTCTAAAAAAAAATATATATATACACAAAACCCGTAGTGTGTGTATTATGGTGTAATTAACTTTAGGGGAAATCGTCCATTTTTAATTAATTGGAATGTTCTTCGAATTGTAAGAGTGATCTATACTAGGATTCTTGTTTAGAATGTGTGCAGTTGCAATCTCCTTCTTAACGGGTGTCTTGTTTCACCCGCAGGCGAAGTAGTCAAGTTGAAACCACATTGTAAACCATTAAAAAATATCTCGTACGTTTCCCGATTCTTTATCCTTAATTAATATTTTATGAAAGAACCTTTATTTGACAAGTTGTGATTGAAAATCAGTAGCGGACACGGTTCTTAACCTAGACGATTTAAACCATATTAATAAATGATTAGGGCCTATCCTGCATTAGCTCGATAATATGCTTGAACGTTTTTTATTGTAAATTATTAATATCGACACGAATTAGAATAAAGACACATACACACAAATGTACACCAATCGTTTATGCCCTATATTTGTGTCAAGGGGTATATTCTCTATAGCCTAATTCATGGGCACATACTTTTTAAAAATGTCCTTTTATTTTATTGATTTTAAGATGCTTTTTCCTAACACAGTATTTACAAAAATATTTCACACCTACATAACCAACCCGCTATCTTCAACTTATAATAATATGAACTGTTGTTTTATAATTAAACGAATTTACCAATTAGCCTGTGACATTTTTTAATATTATTATTATAAGAAGAAAAAGATGTTAACCACATATGTTAATATTTGTTTGTTTGTTTGTTGCTCTTGCAATGTCAGATATACATTTTAATTATAGCTTCATACACTAAAAAAAAAAAATAGCTGCCTTAAATTAAGTAAAATGAACTGGGATGTTTAAGTCATTTCAACTTAAATTACATGACTTGAAAAATTAGCTGAATCTTGTATAACTTGTAAAAAAGTTGAACATTGCTTAACTTATTTTTATTAAATAAAAGCAATGTAAAAACACATGTTGTCATAACTTATTGATCATATACATTTTTTTATAGTGTATAGTTTTGAATACTGAAGCTCTAACCCTAACTCTACATTTTCATTTTCACAGAGAGAATAATGAGAACTCGAACACAAACAGTCACAACCCATTAACGTCTTCCATGAATGGAAATAAGACTATTTTAGGAAGCTCGGACGACGATAAAACGCCGTCTGGTACCCCAGATCACACCTCGTCAAGCCCGGCCTTGCTCCTCACGTCAAACTCCGGACTTCAGTCCCTCCACGGCCTCGCACCTCCACCTGGTCCCAGCGCCATCCCAGTGCCTAGTGCTGATTCCGTGCATCACCACCACCATTCATTACACGACACTATACTGAACCCTATGTCATCAAACTTGGTCGACCTTGGCTCTTAAACATGTGGACCCTTCCAAAAGGACGCTTGTACGTGAACGTTTAGCGTAAACATCTCAAGACACGTATAAAACTAAAACAAAAGAGACAAGCAATGGACAAAGAGAGTCATGGATGTTTGTCGGCTGACCTACTTGCAAAGCTGATATGGAGGGCCTTGATAGAGGTATTTTTCTAGAATGTAATGCCATGATCTATTGTTAATAAACATGATAAAAACGTCTTAATTGTTGATATCAACATTATTTGATATCGTTATTAATTTAGACTGCAATTGACCCAGGAATCCTCAGTCGCATATTCCGTTTGTTTACATTTGAAAAATGTTTTAAAGGCCATTCATCGTTTCATTTGAATGGGATTTCGTTTAATGCAATGCTTTAATACCAACGACTATGGGGCATCTCTTCGTTTTTATTTGTATTTTACTTTTGGAAAGCGACTGCATGTAACCTTTGGGATCAATAAACAATAAACTCCAAACTCATCATATAGTTTCATTCATATACCCTTAACAATAAAATCAGATGCATTTACCGAGCAAAGTAAATGTTTGAATTCTTTTGTTTCAGCCTACGTGCTGTGCAATGGTTTGTTTAGCAGGTGTCCAGATTTGATCGTGAAACCCTGTTTACTTTGACATGCATTTGGTCACTTGGTGGTATCGAAAGTTAAACTAGTTTTAAATTGTGATGTTGATTCAATCTTACGATTAGACTTTTGGAAGTTCCAGTTTTTTGACGTTATAACAGTTTATGCGATGATGGTAAACAAATATAAAGACAAAGTATTTGACCCACTGCACTGATAGTAGCTTACTAGCTTTCAGACTTTGAAGTGTGTATATATATTGGCCTATGCTTAGTTTGTTATGCCCAATTTTCGACAGACCACAAACACAAGCGCAGCCTGAATGATTTTATGATTTTATGATTTTAAATACTTTTTCAATGTTCAGAAACTTCAGTGTGTTTCTGATATCCAGATATTTTTTCACTGTATTCCATAGTATCCATATTATAAATACATTAATACTGCAATGCCGCACGTTTACACAGAATCTTCCTTCTTTTAATGATAATTTTATTCCTACACTGTAAAAAAAAAAAATCTAAAGATAGATAGATTATATATTTTCTTGCTTTTATTATTATTATTAATATTATTTAGTCAGTGAAAGATTTAGTCGGTCATTCAGTTGCAGTTTGTGAAAGTGAAATAGTCATTCAATTGAATGTGAATCTAAATTATCTTAAAGTTTAATGACTTTTATCGACGTACTTTCACAACATCAAAATGTTTTGCAAAAACGTGGATTCAGGAAACTTCTTTTTCAGTAGATGTAATATCAATCAATATTAACACTCTAACCAGTTCTTCTGAGGTCTACAAGTACGCCAAACAGTTATAGACAAATCTGTTGACACTCATCCAAAAATGAGCTGATGTGATATTTCATAGGCTATCGTTTTGCTGCATTCTTTATTTCCCACAGGGTTAGGGTGTAATTCGCTTTGGACAAAAGGATCTAAATGCATAAATGTAAAAGTTAGTCTTTTACTCTCATAAATCTACATGTTTCCAGTTTTTTGATCTGGTATTAATTAATACGTTAGTGTCCACGGGATCACATTAGTTTTCAACTCTGTTCACTTGCAAAGTAGGCTATTTCTTTCTTTCAAACAACATGGTAGCAATTATTTTGTGCAGCCTCATGAACCTAGGAGACATCAAGTTTGTTTCATTATAGCATTCTCAAAAAACAAGGTTTGTATCCCCAGAGAATAGCTAAATTAGCCTACAATAGGCTAATATTGCCCATGTCCTTTTTAGAATGCTACATATAGGCTACAGTATGTTGTCTATGCATGCTTTGGGAGAGGCGGACAGGTCGTAAAAAATTCGGGCATGAGATGTAAAGAAAAGCTCTCTCAGTAGTGAGGCTAATACGCTATAAATGCAATCTTATACGCTGAGTTAATGCTGGAAAGCTTGTTTATGAGGAGATGGCGTTTAACAGTCTTGCAATTTTGCGTTAGTTGCATTCCTTCACCAGTCTCCTTCACTACCTCTCTCAGTGCTGTTATCTCTTTCTTTTCTTTCTTTCTTTCTTTTTTTATTATTTTTTTGGAATGTTTGCTCCTAAAAGTGGCAGTTTTTAACTTTGACTTTCCACAGAGCTGCATTTTTTATTTTAGTTTGTTCTGTCAAAATAGTTCGGTCTCATGGAAAACTAAAATAAGACAGCCTATAGACGAATAAAAAAGAAAATGTTACACTAAATCACAGGCACAATAAATCATGCAATTGGTCACATAGCCTACTATACCTGGCTTTAATGTTGCAAGACTGAAAAACGACTTTCCTTCGTCGTTTTTAAAAACTATTTTATTTTAGATAGCTTAAAAACGTGTTTTTTATCTCATTTTATTAATTCTACAAATTACATTGTTTAGAATTGACTCAAGACAATTAACCAATTAGCCTAGAATTCGGTAGATTTCACACCGACTTGTATAGTATTTGTGTATATTATCAGTTAATATGATTCGGCCAACATTTTTTTTATGTTGGCCTTCAGGTGCAATACCAGAGCTGGATTATTCTTTATTGTTCTACGAGATTTATAATTTTTTATAATTTTTATAAGCTAGCTCTAATCCAGATTCACCTCGCTATAGCATTGCAAATAGGCTATTATGTTTGAAATAACGTCCTTGAAAAAAATATTATAAAAAAATACATTTAAAGAAAAAAAAAATTCACCTTGGTGTAATCGTAACTTTAATGGAACTTTATGCATAGTGATTAGATTGCTAATTTAAATAAAAGCGAATGAGCCTATTGTTTGATGTTTACAGTCTGACTAAGAGTTAACATTATTAAATTCCATATGCAATCCTAGAATATTAATCGGAAATAGGTTACATAGGCCTAACTGTCTACTCGGCGTTATCCCTTAATAAAATGTTCGAGAGAAGGAGTTCCTCTAATGCCAAAGTACTTTTTTTTATTATATATTTTTATATAGGCTATACTCTATACAGGTATAGGTTTCTTCAATGACACATTCCTGGTTGACAAGGTTTCTTCAATGACAAATCAGGTCGCAACCAGGGCATCGTGTCAGTTGCCTTGTGCACGCAGAGCTGATACATTTTCACAAATAAGACATTGGCTATGAAACATCTTCACTTGTTTGGGACACTGTTACTTTTATCCATGAGAGATGTGTTCGTTAAGTAGCCTACTTTTAAAACTTAGGAGGCTGAACACAATTTTAACTAAACTCTTGCTTCAAAACTCATTGTATACTCCACATGACGCATAAAATAGTAGTATCTAAAAGGTGAACTGAGCTTCTAATGCAGAAATTGCACGCATTCATTTGCCGCAACAACTGAAGAGAAGGTTTCAAGCCCAGGTTGTTCCAGAATAAATGGCTATGCTAAATGACACAAGGTGGCCTTGCGACGCGTTGGAAAGATATAGGCCTATGTGTGTGTAATAGCCTACTTACCATATTTTGGGGGGACAAATGTACCCAGAATTTTTTCACAAAAAATGATGTTCCTTAGTCTATATAACCAGGTTAGCCTACTTATAAATAGCCTTCTAAGGAATTATAAACTAGCTAAACTAACTAAATATAAAAGTAATAGAGTTTATACAGTAGCCATAGTTAGTCTAGCTACTGTATAAAATCTATTACTTTTATATTTAGCTAGCTATAAAAAAAACTTAGAGGTCTATGTCCCCATTTAGATGTAGTAAACGCGCGCGCGCGCGTGTGTGGTCCGGGTAGGCTAGTATTCCCTATAGGCCTACGTTGTGGGGACTAAACCAGAATAATAAAACCTGCAATTTTGGAAGTTATGGTGTGTGTGTTTTTTTTTGTGTGCTGGTTGGTTGCCTTGCTACAACCTAAATAACGTCGAAAATAATAGCGACTGTGTGTGAGCATGAATGAAACTCTTCAATTGCGTGTAGTGCACGCAATAGTCATTGACGCCATCTAGTGAACGAAAGAGTAGTTGTAGAGAGGCTGATGACTGAAACATAGACTAATTGTTTTAGGCTTAGGTTACAGCAAAACGAGTAATTGCTAATAAAAACGAAAAGACTGTTGAGAATATGTGAGAATTTCCCATGTGAGAGTATAGTGACACATAAAACAGAAGAGTGAATATATAAGTAATATATATATAAAAAGGATTCTTCTACAACCACAAAGTGCCAAGCAAACATTGTGAGGGAAAGGGGAATATAAGATGGTAATTTCCATTCACTCGAATAAGTGTTGGGCATCTAGAGAGGGACTGACTGACCAACACAAGCCTTGTCTGAATATGAGCAGTCTAAAACCTTTGGGGAGAAGAGTCTATTTTTAGACAAGAAAAGAGGCTACACAAACTTAACTGTATCCCTTTGAGCTGATTTCACATTATAAGAAGACTTATAATATCAGGCTATTGAAATATGGCTGCTCAACAAAAAGGGATTGTCAACCTGCCCTCGTTGGAGATTATGACCTGAAACACACTGAATAATTCTGATTTTCAAATATAAATATTACAAATGATTTAAATTACAAAACAAAGGAAAAAATTTTTTTGATTAGATACAGATATTAGACATAAATTTAAGATATTTACTTAAACCTACAAAAGAAAATGGACACATATTAACCTTTCATCATCAGCATCTTGACACTTTGATGAGATAATAGTATAGAGACTTGTCATAAGGATCCATTGGCCCAGTTATAGCTTCTTTCCTCTATAGCTTAAGGAGCTTTTTGCCACAAATACATGTCATTATCCTCCCTGCACTTCAGTTGATGAAAAGGGAAAAGTATTTATTCTTTCATGTCAAAAGTAGGCTACATTTTATATACAGACTTTTTTTCAAAGCAGATTTACCCAGAGAAATGCCATATGCCACATATTTTATACTGTACATGGCACTTTTTTCCAAATTAGTGTCTATTAACAGACACATCGAACTCAGACCAGTTCATTGTTCATTCGTTCATGCAGAAGCATTAACATTTGTAACATTTACTGGATGCACTCTCAATTTGACTTTTATTGTTCATCACAATTTAATATCAATCACCTTCAAAGTAGTTCACCCCAAAATTAAAATTCTGGGTAACACTTTATTTTACAGTGTCCTTGTTTACATATGCTACTTACCATAGTAATAACAGTAAATTATGCATAATTACATGCAACTAACCAAATCCTAATCCTACCCTAATTCTATAGTAAGTACAAGTAGTTGCTTAATATTATAGTCTACTTAATTATATAATTACACTGTAACAATGACACCTTAAAATAAAGTGTAACCAAATTCTGTCATCATTTAATCACCCTCAAGTTGATCCAAACCTGTATGAAATTCTTTCTTCTGCTGAACAGAAAGGTAGGTATTTTGAAGAATATGGGTAACCAAACAGTTGATGGACCCCATTGTATATATAAAAAAAAATACTATGGAAGTCAGTTGGGTCCATCAACTGTTTGATTACTGACATTCTTCACAATAACGTATTTTGTGTTCAGCAGAAAAAAAAAAAAATTCATACAGGTTTGGTACAACTTGAGGGTGAGTAAATTATGACAGAATTTTCATTTTTGGCTGAACTATCCCTTTAATGATTCTCGGGGAGGCCTGGGAGACCCAGGCAGAGGTTTTAACGGGGTGTTCGCGACACCTAGAGATTCAGTGGCAGTACTACAAGGGGTTCACCAATTTATATTTACAGTTGAAATATGCTATATATATACTATAATAAAACGCGATATAAATATAAAAAGCAATAATATGGTTAAGTATGACTGATTTGATGACTATTATAATGAAACCTACCCCACTACTGGTTGTAACAACGAGGTGGGTTTTCACACTGATAGAAAACGTCATGGATATTATGCTATTTTAAATTTTGTATAATTTTATTTTTTTAAAATAAATTAATGGTTAGAAATAATAAAAATGTAATTCATAAATAATCATTAATCGTGAAAAAAAAAATACAATCTGTTAAAATATCTATTTTAACCATTCCCCATGTAACCTATGGGAAGGTTTTTTTTTCTTCTTTTTTTTTTACATTTACCATTTTGACAGACAAAAAAAAAAAAAAAAAAAACGCACTGTATTCACTATTTTTGGAAAAGATTCCTTAACAGTCAGGTGGTTCTCACGCCAATATTTCAACTGTTTTTTTCTTACATTAATATTGTAGGGTATATGGGGGAAGATGTCCCCCTAGGAACAATGTACATTTATATTTAAATAGTAACATATTTAGATATAAGTTTAGCATGTGCTGAATGGAGATGTGTCAGCCATTGTGAAATACAGCGCATATAGAAACATTTGCTAATTTTGTTGACATAGCTACACAACATCACTATGTGGTAAGATGGCTCCCTACCTGGGGCATCTTAGCCTAATACATAAATGCATAAAAAGATGATAATATATATGGGCAACTGACTGAGAACCTCCCGAAACTGATTTTGGACAGGTTTAATCTACAACATGGTAGTAATGATCATCTATAACAAAATAGCTTTGGTATAGGCTAAGCGGATATTTACTTACTACAATAATCTTTAGAAATAAAATCAAAAGTTTCAAAAGTTGTAAAAAAAACTTTTTTAGATTTACACATAAACTGACCACTAACTGCCATTTTATTTTTATATCAACTGTCATGAACTCACTGGATGGTGGGATGTCATAGGTCAGGGATTGGCAACTTCAGTCCTGGAGGGAGAATCTGAATCAGAATGAGCTTTATTGTCAAGTGCTTATAGAAGGATTTTGTCTTGGTGACAGAAGCTTCCAGTGAAAAAAAAAAAAAATAAAAAATACACAATATACAAAATATATAATATATATGTACAGGTATGCTTTATACAATGCAAGGGAATGTGAATATGAGGTATGGTATTCTAAATAAATATAAGTATAAATAGTATTTATTTATTTATGATTTATTTATAATCCTGAAGACCTTGATTGATTAGCTTGTTCACGTGTGTTTTATTAGGATTGGAGCTAAACAAAGGCAGTGAGGGATAGATCCGTGCTGCCTTTAAAAATCAATCAGATGAAGGTATCTCAGTAGACAGGAATCAGATGTGACAGAATCATAGGATTCAGGTGTGTGCTGTTCTCAGATGCAGCCATTTATCACTTTGGGGAGCGAAGAGCAGACCACCGTTTGAATGGCTATTCATATTAGCCATTCATAGATATTGAATTAGGACTGACTCAAGTATAAATAAACATATATACATACATAAGAATAAATAAATAATTCTGGCATGTAAGTCCCATTCTATTTCTAACCCATCTGGGCGTTTAGAATTTTTGAATAAAAATCGTATTTATAAGGGGTCATGAGCATTTACATGTATAATAACATAATAGGGCTATTATATCTACAATATAAACTCTACTTTATATATATATTTTTACATTTGTTTAAGCTGATCACCAGCATCATCTTAACAGCCTCTCTACTTTGCTTGATGTGGATTTCTTAGCAAATGTTGAAAAAATGAAAAAATTAAAAAATTGGTTTTCATACTAAATATTTGATTTGCACATTTGGCCAGTAGGTGGCCTAGGTGACTACTGAAAGTTACCTGATCTGGTGTACAGCCTTGTCTTAAAGTTATGGCACTGACACACATTTTGTATTTCGCAAAGTTTGCTGCTTCATTTGTTGTGGTGTTGATTTACATTGTTTCTAGATGTGCCCAAAAAGGCACAAAATCACTTTCCCAGACCTTTACCTGGACTCTTCCGAGCTGGAATGAGCTGCCTAACTCAAGCCAAGCTGCCAAATCTTTAGCCATTTTCAAGAAACTGCTTGAAGACGCATCTATTTCGTCATTAATACTAACACTTACTATTCTATATATCTACATAGAAAACTAAATAACAATAATAATAAAAAAAAACTGTACTGTACTGTGCTAGACTAACTGAGAGACTATACAGCACTTGCATATTGTTGCCCTATTCTTGGTTTGATTGCTTCTATTGCTCTCCTCATTTGTAAGTCGCCTGGGATAAACGATTAAATGTGCTAAATGATTAAATGTAGATTAATTTTAAATAAACGCTTCATTTGTCGAAGAAATGAACTTTATCACAAAAACTCAAATTTCACTGTTCTTTTTGTTTGTTTGTTTGTTTTGGCCCTGGCATAAAATTACCAGCTAACATTGTTTCACTAATCATTTCATCAGCACATAGGAAGTGTGAACAAGTCACATAAAATCACTCTATCATTTTGATTGGATTATAAGAGCAGTCTGATCGCTATAAAAAGAGGGAAGAAGTGCATCTCCAAAGAAACACATGCAGCCATCATTACTTTGCATCGAAATGGCCTCACATGCAAGGAAACTGCAGCAAAGAATATTGCATCTGAAAGTGTCTAACGGCTGCGAGTGCAGAAATAATTTTCTCAGATGAAAGCACTCTTCCGACTGTTTTGGACATCTGGAAAATTGATTGTCCAAAGAAGAAAAGGTGAATGCCACCTTGAGTCCTGTGTCGTGCCAACAGTAAAGCACTGAGACCATCCATGTGTCTTTTCAAGGGAGTGGGCTCTCTAACAATTCTGCCCAAAATCACTGCCAGGAATAAAGATTGGTATCAAAACGTCCTGCAAGAGCAACTTCTCCCAATAATCCAGCAACAATTTAGTGATGATTTATGCATTTTCCAGCATGATGGAGCACCATGTCACAAGGCAATAGTGATAGTGACGTGGCTCGGACATCATTACATTGAAATTTTGGATCTGTGGCAACTCAGATCTCAAGGTGAGTGGACATGCAGAAGCCCACAAATTGTAATTAACTCCAAGTACTAATTAGGCAAAAATGGATTTCAATCAGTCAGGATTTTGCCCAGAATCTGAAGGTTATGAAGAAGAAGGGTCAACATTGTATATATTGACTCTTTGCATATATTGATTGGTAATAAAAGCCTATAAACTTCAAAATGTTTATCACCATGAAACATGTGAAAAAATATACAAATACTGAAGCACTGCCAATAGCCTACTTTTGGCCATGGCTGTAGAAGTTAGCACTAGGAAATGAATGTGTTAATATGCTATAATATTAATATTTATTATAATATTAATACTACAAAATGAAATGGATATATATCTAAAGAACACTACTGATTGATGCATAAATGTTTTAACTGCTATGACTGCCTGTTTTTCTTTCTTCCTGTTTTTTAAAAGGGGATAGTGCATCCAAAAATGAAAATTCTGTCATCATTTACTCACCCTCAAGTGGTTTGGAATAACTTGAGGGGGATTACATGATGACAGATTTTTCATTTTTGGATGAACTATCCCTTTAAATAACTTTTAAATAGTGTCACTGAACATTGAAAGGCAATGCTGCATGGGGAGACACTGCTATGTAATAATTTAAAGCCCTGCCGGGAATCCAAGAAATGCTCATGTAAGAGTGTGTTTTGCTGTCCATTATTAGAATGGTTCGCCATCTCGGGCACTTACCCTGTATTTAACTTAAAAAGGCCCATTCGATTTTTACATTCAGACCTTAGAAAGTCCGAGTATCAGTAATGAAAAATTAACAAGGGATTCCGGATTCCATTACATTCCGAGCCGTCTAACTCTATGATCTAGCACAAATAGAAACCCAGTTCAGTGTTCAAACATCATTTTACTTACATGTGATTAATTATTGATGTGTTCACTGTGTGCTTATTCTGCATCATCTCTCGGTGTGGGCATGAAGTGGAGAGAGGCACAACTATAGCTGAACACATTGAACAACTTAACTGCAGCAACAACAACAACAACAACAACAAAAGGTGTATAGAGCTATAGCCTGTTTGAACTCCAACTTCATTTCAAATAACTGATTTGAAATTCAAATATTTTTGGGTTACATTTTATTTTGAGATGACTTTGTTACAGTGGATTATAGAACATTAGAGTAGTATTACACGGCTCTGTGGAATACTTGATTCTGATTGGTCAATCGCGCCATCCAGAAAACTGTTGAAAACAGATAACAGGCTCATCCGGGTTACTGAAGTCAGCAGCGCTAAACGCTTGCTAGGAACGGGTTTTCTTCGTGGAAGTTTTGCATTTGGTGAGCTAATAAATATATTTAAACTCAGTAAAATCAATATTTTGTGTAAAGTTAGGCTATATAATTCTGTCATGTAGTATGGTGGACGCTCTCTCGTTTCATACAAACGCAGCTGCTGCCATTTTGCGACTATTGTTTTGTCCACTGTTGGATTATAACAAACAGGTTCGAAAACAGTTTCATCTCAAATCAATATCTCTTGTTCCCATAAATATTTATGTGGCGAAATACTGTGTAATAAGTGGTATGACTGTAGGCTACCGTATCCCTTAAATGTCCGTCTATAGTTTGAACTTGCCACTTACGGTACTAGCAACTACTTTCTAAGTGGAAGCTTTGCATTTAAAAAACTAATAAAATATTTCAACTCAGATCAATATTTCATGTCTAATTATTTACTTATGAGGCATGTAGCTAATAAGCAGGATCTGTACATCCAGCCGGTTGTTATCGCAAATCAAACACCGACAGGGTGATCAGGACCCTGATGTGAAGCGGATGAGTCTACATATCACATGACATATAGGTTTAGGATTAGGGTTTGGTTTGGGGTTAGTTGCATGTAATTATGCATAGGGCTAATATATACTGTTATTAAGTAGCCTACATGTAACGTGTGTAAGAAAGAAACTGTAAAATAAAGTTGTCATATTTAGTAGTTTTTCATGTATCATGTATCACCCATTCTAAAGTTGACTAAAAAGAGGAATAAAAAATCATATTATGGAAATTGAACGTAATGC
This sequence comes from Scardinius erythrophthalmus, assembly GCF_964197995.2. NCBI lineage: Eukaryota > Metazoa > Chordata > Actinopteri > Cypriniformes > Leuciscidae > Scardinius > Scardinius erythrophthalmus. The sequence continues at coordinate 27,035,303 of NC_138241.1, forward strand.
CTTAATTTAAAAAATTAGGAAAAATCCAACCTTTAAGGACACCAATTTTCTTTGTGAATGAATAATGTATCGTAAATAAATAAATGTTCTTCCTTAAAATACATGGTGCATAAGTGAGTACACCCCTATGTAAAATTCCCATAGAGGCAGGCAGATTTTTATTTTTAAGTATTTTTTTACAAAAAAAATTAGGATACTATGCATCCTGATAAAGTTCCCTTGGCCTTTGGAAATAGCCCCACATCATCACATAGCCTTCACCATACCTAGAGATTGGCATGGGGTACTTTCCATAAGATCATCTCTCAATGCAAATCAAACTAGCTTTTAGGCTAACTGAAATAAAACCATGCCAATCTCTAGGTATGGTGAAGGCTATGTGATGATGTGGGGCTATTTTAATTCCAAAGGCCAAGGGAACTTTATCAGGATGCATAGTATCCTAAAAAAAAATGTAAAAAAAAACTTAAAAATAAAAATCTGCCTGTCTCTATGGGAATTTAACATAGGGGTGTACTCACTTATGCACCATGTATTTTAAGGAAGAACATTTATTTATTTACGATACATTATTCATTCACAAAGAAAATTGGTGTCCTTAAAGGTTGGATTTTTCCTATTTTTTTAAATTTAGGCATTAAGTTCAATTTCCAAAATATGATTTTTTATTCCTCTTTTTAGTCAACTTTAGCATGGGTGTATTCACTTATGCATTGCACTGTATATATACACATATAAATCATGCACTCCTTACAAATTTATTTTCAGGTAAAGTGGTCCAGCTGGTCTGGTAAAGTGGGCCATCCCTGATTTATCAAATATTATCCTGTATCTTAATTAAAAACACATGATTTATTAACACATATTATCAAACAAACATATTCAACTACATATTTTACAAACCCCAAATCATATATGAGTAAAATTCATCAGTTCACTCAATGCATGTTAAATTCAAAACAACTGATGTTGTGTTGACATCAAATTTGATGAAATCTGAATACCAGAATGTGGATGAAATTGAACACTGCATCATATTAAAAAGAGACTATAACACATGCAACAACAAATAGGCTAACAAGAATTGAATAAGATGAACATTTATAATGGTAACCATTATTGTGGAACTTTTTCTGTCTATGTTTTCTCTAAACACTTTAAATGAACCTAAATTGTGTCCATATTTTAAAGCTTTATATTATGCATCTACATTTTGCTCCTCTCATCCTTTTTTTCACTCCACATATTTAACTTAATGCCTCGTCTTATTTTCTGCTATTTCTTTCCTCATTTGTGTTTGCTAAAAAAGTAGATTATACATGTCAACTATAAAATAGCCAATAAATGTCAATTTATTTAATTAATTTGAGTGTAATTAGTACTGAAGGTTAAAGATCGCCCACTTCATCCCACTGGCCCACTTTATCTAATACATTCAGCCGAAGTGGGCCAGCAATATTTAAACACCTTACAAGAAAAATAACACATTTTTAAATATTTTATTATTTGCATTTTATTCCCTGTTAACTGTAGTAACAAACAAAACAGGAACTCTCACAATAATATTTGTTTACATTTAATGAGCAACCTTATAAGTTAAAATCTTATGTCAGAGGGTTTTCTACCTTTAACCATGTCCTCCTTTGAGCTGTGGCCACACTCACCAATGTCATATTGCATCAACCAAAACTATTTTATCATTTAAAGAAATAGTGTCCCTTTAATTAAAGACAATTGTCATGATCTGAAAGTGTAAACCCATTGAGCACAGTACATTCTAACTCAAACAGCCCACTTTACCTGATGGCCCACTTTACCTGCAATCACCTTGTTAGTCGCAATCTTATGTTCGTGTGGACTGGACACCTTCAATGTATCGTTTTCTATTAATGTGTCGTTTTCTATCACAGCTTGAAGACGCGAGCTACAGAGAACCTTTCTCCACAAGATGGCGTAACACGCATACGAGATCAACAAATATGTGAGACGCGCTTCAATTCAGTCCACTTGAACACAGTTGATATTGGATCTGGTTTGTGACTGCATGCACACCTTCATCGTGCAGACAACTCCATTCTACTGTTTCTGTCATTCAGACAACATTTAACTAAACTATGCAACACTTAGAAAATAAGCTCTGTAAGTATAGAAATTATAAAATATATTAAAGTGTTCAACTATATTCTGATGTATAGGCCTAGCCTACTAAATCTACAAAGTTCTGAAAAATAAGTCCTTGCTCTCTTTGAATTGCCTAATTTGAGTATTGCATCTTACATTCTAGTTCAGCTTTTGCACTAAAGAGAAAGATTTGAATATAGAACTGTCTATTTTTTATCCTCTGTCTTGAGCATGAATGTGAGTAAAAACGCCAGTTGTAGTTCATCTAAGTGATTTGCAACCAAGACACCAGCAGCTAACATGACATCTGTTTAAATGCTTTCATGCTAATACACTCCTCTCGAATAGCGTCTTTGTTAGTGCGTCAAAGATTATTTACAGAATGAGTCAATTGCTAAATGGTTTGATGATTGTTGAGCGGAATCGCCGTAGGAGGCGGTTAGGACTATTGGAGACTGTGGGGTCGAGCTCTGGCGCGCAGCGGGGCTCCAGTAGGAGCGCGTTAATTGAGGAGGCAGAGCCGAGGCGGGCCAGTGGAGCACGGGAGCGCGAAGAGCTGGGGCAGGCCACGGTTCTTGGAGCTGAGCGTATTGTTTAGAATAGATGTATAGCCTCCTATCCCCTCTTTCTCCCGAAAATATATTTCACAATGTCTCTTGGCCTCAGCTAAATTTACACTCACGTGTTTACTATTCTGTCCATTGTTGTTATCGTGGATAGCCAATCTATTTATCTGTTATAGGGCCCATCTGATCGATTTTGTTTTTATGTGCACCTATTTGTAAATTGCCCTGCTTTATCAAATCACAGAAAGCCTGTTAGAGCTAAACAAATGTTTTATTATGGTTAAGGTCGCATTATTATTATTATTATTATTATTATTATTATTATTTATTATTATTATAAGCTAATGTTGTTGTTTTAGTGCAATATAGGGCTACTGATGGCAGTACGCGAAGTGTAGGCTACTGTATTAGGGAATAGTTTATGGTAGGCTATTTGAACATAACATTAAAAATGAATAAATTAGTTCGGCCTATTGTATTCAGCTGCAACCATGTGTAGCATGATACCAATTTAAAAACACATGCGTAAAATGTTTTTTTTTTTTTTTTACATTCGACGTGCTCAATAGTTGAGCTACTTAGTAGTTTGAATGCTCTCAGTAGCGATATCCGTCAGTAAGAGACGCATGTCTGCTTGCTTAACACCCACCCACATGTGAGAATGGAGAATGATTCGGGAAATACTCGAGTTTTTAGACTTCTGTAACCTTACAAGTTGTTGAGGTGAAACAAAATGAATATTTCTACTTTTTCCATAGTTCGTATAGGATCTCATCCGAATTAACCTTCAAACGGGCTCTTACACTCTGATCTTACTGCTGATCCTGTATCATAGCCTCTTGTGACCTCTAAATTACTCTGTAATAGAATTACAGTTTTTAATCCTGCTTGCCAGAACGCCTCATCACAGGCTGCTGGGTCGAGAACAACACTCGAAGAATTCCTTTAAATGATTTATGAAATTTGTATGTATTAATTGACTTTAGCCTACTGAATGAAAGTCATTACTATATAGGGCTAATTCGTTTACTTCGTCTATCGAAAAGAATCTGTGTCTGTCTCTGCAAAGCCAAGTAGTTTTTCCACGTGAAGTAGCCTAGCTCTTTAGTTATTGCCCTTCAGTTTTTGGACCATAGTGGGAAAAGACGCGAGCTGCCGACCTAAATAAAATACAAAATGGCCTAATTGATCTAAAGGACTCAACAATATATTGGGTAAAATAGAATAATGAAGTGATGTAACATTAAACATTACCTTTGAGATGTGAGGAGTTCTAATGACGAATCATTTAAAATATTTCAGTCGCTCAGGAGCAGCTAGTGATCTGAAGTGAGGATGGAAATGAGGCTACAACTAACGTTTTTGTCACATTTGAGCTATATGCATGATCTGAAAATAGGCTACTGAATAGGCCTACTTTTTGGATTGAATTGTTACCCCATAATTGGATAACATAAACAATATGTCAGACCAGAAACTATCATTAAATGTGTATAAAATTAAACAAATTTTTTTTTTTTTTTTTTTTTTTTTTTTTACATTTATCGGTTCGGTCATTGTCCTTTACACTTCCGCCTAATGCACATCTTGCCACAGTCGCGATAGCCTCACAGTGCGGATTCTAGCTCCACGTACCTTGTCCTGTGCTTATTTGTGAGAAGGGGACTGTTTCGGGAGGGGAAAGGCCCAGTCTTGCCAAGAGTGGTTGCACTGACAGGCTATGCCGAGGCTCCACGCTTTCAATCCGGGTCAGAGGGAACTGACGCTCATTCAGAACTGCATGAATACACACGAATAGAAAAGTTGTGTTCAGTTAGCCGATGAAATCAGAGAAAAAACAGGGCTGTACAATCTTTTCTTATTGCCGTCTGCGGTCCAATTGCATTCATTTGTCTCTGTGCGTCTAAGGTTATGGGAACAGGACAAAAAAATCTATTCTGCCTTTTTGACACCCTCGCCATAGGGATAATACACACATGCTATAGGCACTGGATGTGTATGCAAATGTTATGTAGCCTATTGTTGCTCCAGTATATATATATATATATATATATATATATATATATATATATATATATATATAGATATAGATATAGATATAGATATATATAGATATAGATATATATATGTGTGTGTGTTTAATTATTAATCTAATGGGTAACAAGAGTTTGAGGGCCCATATCTCTTGCCAGCTCTGCGAAAAGCATCGTTTGTAACAAAAGAAATGGGGCGACACGTAGGCTATTCAAGATATTTTACTGTCAAACTATCGATTTTTTTTAGCGATGTCTTTAGCTAAAAAGTCAGTATAAGCGATTCTCGTAAATTAATTTCTTCCATCACACTCAAATTATTAGTAAAGTTTTTACCACCTGTTTATATCAAATAGCAGTAGTCTATTGTATTGATATTAGCCTATAGTTTAAAAGAAAACTGCTCGTCTCTTAACCAATTTTTCAGTCCTTAACATGTTTGAGAAATATATCGGCCAATAAATGAATGTAGTCTGAGAGGATGATAAAGATCAGTGTAAAGTGAGTGGAGAGCTCCATCGGCCATTGATTGTCCATATCTGTTTTCTGCAGATGAACTTCAGAAGTAAAAAGTAACCTTGTCTCTCGCGATCAACAACCAATGAATACAAATCTAATGCTTCGTTATTTTAGCGCATTTATGTCATCAAGTGTCATTAGGAGATATAGGCTATACCCAAATGGTGTCGCTCATATTTAGACTTGAGAGGACTTACAAGACATAGGCATACTACATAATTACGAACGTGAGTGAAATAATAAACACAATGCCTTATTTAGCATTGATGGTTGTGGGAGATAAAAACTACAGCTTTCGTTCAGTCTCTAAGTTATCTGCCGTAAAACGGACAGACGGGAATCAGAGGAGGAGGGATAGATGATAAGGGGCAAAATAGTTGTAAAGAAAATGTTAAATCAGTTTACGGTTAACAAGCGAGTCTTTAGGCTACTTTAAATAGAATTAGTTCATGATACAAATGGCTCCTGTCCAATAAAGTTTGTTTTTGTCTGAATTCGACAAAGTAACGCGTTTTATGAAGTTATTTATCACATTTACACGCAGTTTCTTATTGTTTAGTAAAGTTATTCTCTATTTAGAATTCCATTTACCTTTAGTATAATATAGTAACGGCAATAAACTGTTTTTGTTTGTTAAATTGCGCTGTAAAAATTGTGGAGCAAACTAACTAAACTTCTAAATGAAGTGCTCTGTGTGGTTTTCTCTGTCTTAGCTACTCGCCCAAATGTATAGCTTTTTCCTTGCCTAGCTCAATTTGGAATGAAAAGCCGTTTCGTTGACAATGGGACACTGGTCCAGGGGAGGAGCCCTCCATGATTAGTCAATTTAATGGTGTACACTTAATTTTTGCATTGTGTACATTAGCCACTGTCTTTTAACAAAAAGAAAGACGAATGTTCAACGTGTCAGTGAATTTTTTGTTAAAAAAAAGTTCCTGTACTGTAAATGATGTGTATGTTGAAGAATTTTTTTTGCACATTACACAAGTGATAAACTTATTCCATGCTCTCCTTAAACTGGAGAGATAATAGTTTGTTGTTGCAGGCTATAGAAAATGACTTGTGGAAATGACACACATAATGCAGTTTTATAACAAAATGGAATACTGTATTTTCAGTTTAGAAACGTATACATTAACAGAAGCACGCAAGAAAGTAACATTGAATTATAAGCGCTGGACTGGAAACATGAAATAGACTTGGTCAGTCGATGATGATATCCAATATTTTGTCTTTTGCATTAATTTCGACTGATAATTCATGGTCACTTAGAGTTCTTTTCATGGCATAAAACAGAGAAACAAAACGCCTAGAGCACTTACGTTTTGACGAATAGTTTATGTAGGGACACCAAGCCAAGAAAAGTGAACAGGGATAGAAAAGAGAATGGGTATAGCAATATTATTTACAGACTTATTTCTACACATATATTACAGACTGGGAGAATGATCGCATTATTTAAGATATACATAATTCAATATAAAATCTCGAAATAAAAATAAAAATCTGATACAGTCATAACGATTCAGTTCCACATTTGACCAGTACCCCACATAGGCAGTGACAGAAAGTGTAGTAAAAAGGTGCTTACGACTCAAATGATTGTCTGATGAACATAAAGGAAAAGAGGATTGCATCCTGGCTGCTCGTCGTCGCTCGGACTAAAACAGAAAAAAAAAAAAAAAGGCGATGGACACCGGTTTCTGGTAATTCCCTCTTCACGGTGGTCCTGGTAGACATAATAAACGTAGGGCATTTCCCCATATACAAAAAAAAAAAAAAAAAGGAATTCAAAGAAAAAAATATATATTTAGATATATATATCATGCAAGTGATGGGGTGGGGGAAAGGTGTGGGGTCCATTGAAAGCGCTTGAAAAAAACACGTGCTTTTATGTTTTTTTAGTTTTTTTTATATAATAGTAATATCAATTGGTCCTTTTTCATCTTCCCCGATAATTAATAGAGTTTATTCAGGTCCATTCTCCTGTGTATATTTCTCTGTTTGCGTATCATACGTCGCATTCCGAGTCACTTGATGTTACTGAAAGAATCGACGTGCCCGTGTCGACTCGCTCTGTCATACTGGAGACACTGGTCGTTGGACTCGCTGCAGTCGATGGCGACTCCGCAGAACTGCGAGGAGTGCAGCCGGATTCCGAAAGGGACCGCATGCCATTCTGCCCTATTCCTTGATGCTGGAGCCTATAGCAGAAAAGTGAAAGAATGGAATGCCATTAGAATAGAAAAGTTGTAGGCCATTTTTTCCACTGAAAAACGCGCCTCAATTTTCATGTAATGCTACAATAGGCCTTTTAAACATTTAAAACGATATAGATTAATAAAAATAAAAAATAGAACTCTAATAACTCTAAACATTTGCTTACATGATAAAGTGGATGCTACAGCTATACAATTACATAGAGCCCTGTTGCTACAAGGATTAAGTCTACATACCAAAAGCATATTTATAATCTATCCTCGAGATTTGATTGACTTCTCAGGATATTTTAATCTTGTAATGATACAAATAAGTATTGTTTTTATTTGCATGTTTATATGTTAAAATTAGGTGACGTCAGTTAAAGATTTGAGATGTTAGTGTGCTGTATGACAACAAAAAATACTTATATTAGCGATGTGTGGTCATCCAGTCAAGTGCAATTTGTAGATTTATCTATTAAATAATATAAATCAGTTACACCAGTCAAAGTGTGGACTTAGTTTCTGCTGCTTTTTTATTCTCAAGACACACAGTAGCTTACTTATTAGCGTTTAGGTAGAAAAATAATTCGACTAGGGCTAAATCATCTATAAATAAAACTCACTCTAAATAATTTACGCCGTGTTGTGTGTAATGTAATTACGAAGTACATTGGGTAGTCAAATTTTAGCCTAATAATTTGCACAGTGTCAAATATAATAGGCTACACACTAGACCCTAGAATAAATAATAATGCTTTATTTCTCAATGTTGTGTGTCCGCAGGGTTACAAATATTTGTATTTACAATCTCATGTTGTAAAACATGTCTGTGTCTAAGAATATTTGATAAACTACTCTCTATAGTATTACTTTGCATTGACAATTACTTTGGGATTTACTTTTCCAATATTGCAACACAGATACTATACGTAAATTGTTTTTGTTTTCTCTTATTAGGCTTTATCCATATTTGTATTGTTATCTCGAGCATCTAAAATTTGAATTTATCATCAATGTTTTTTTTTATATTTGATGTGTTAAAAACGACAAAAAGACTATTTTCTAACAGTAAGCAGAACACACTAGCTTTGATGTGAAGCATACACATTTGATTATGGAATGTTACTTTAGATATTTCAGCTTTCATCGATGAATCAGAGGGGGGAAAAATCCATTGCCTTTTCACACTTTAATAAACAGGATACATGGCATTTGATCTATTTGCTTTTATACTCTGGTTAAAACTTTTTAAACATCTTGCACATGGCACAACTAAAATGTCGTCTTTCTCGCTCCCTTAATTTTTTTTTTTTTTTGTATGTCTCTAAATCTATTTGATTCTGTTTTTTATACTTACACAACACATTGTGTTGACATATTTCACAAACAGTTAATTTATGAAAATATATTACGAATATTACGAAAGAACATTTCCATTGAAAGGTAAACATACATGACGTGACTGACCTGTTTTTTGCTGCCGCTGCCCTGTCTCGTTGTCTCCGGTTTTTAAACCAATTTCCGACCTGTGTAGGAGTGAGTCCAGTGGCTTGAGCCAGTTCCCTTTTCTTGCTTGGGTTTGGGTAGGGGTCCTGAAGGTACCACTCCCGCAACAGACTCCGCGTTCGCTCTTTGAAACAATGCGTCTTCTGCTCACCGTCCCAGATGGTTCTAGGCAGGGGGAACTTCTTTCGCACCCTGTACTTATCAACCGGTCCTAGGGGACGCCCGCGTAGTTTCTCGGCCTCCTGATAGTGAGCCTCTAGCCACATCGCTTGTAATTTACCATGCGAGTCCTTGGTAAACTTGTGGTTCTCCAAAATGTGGTAGAGATCACGAAAATTGCCCGTGTGGAAGGCAACCACAGCCCGGGCACGAAGGATGGATTCATGCTTGTTGATCGCCTCGCAAGCACCCGGCGCCACTGGAAGCGACCATAGGAAGCGACCCAGCCGCTCGATGTCCCCGGTCTCCTCCAGCGTCTCGCAGACGCTCGCCACTTGCTCTGGAGAGAAGTTTAAGGTTGGTAGCTGAAACATTGACAAGTCTTCGGGAGACCTGGAGCTGGGCGCACTGCTCGCCAACAGCAAAGGGCGATCAGCAAAGTTTGGCAGGAAGAAATGAGAGGGATAAAGCTCTAAAGGCGATCTGAAAACCATGGAAATGACCTGGGAGAGAATGAAATTTACGAAGGAAAAAAAGACCGACGAATTCGGATTGAATGATTCAATAGCTATCGCCTAATGACACCAGCCTCATAATATCTCCCCCTAAATCCACCGTGAGTGTAGCATTGAAATATTTTGTTTCGCTTTTCTATTGGTCTTCTTGGTGTCGTTGTAGCGTTGTCATGGCAGCCCTGCCAATCACTGTCAAGCGTGCCAATCATTAGCCAGTACGTAGAGGCTTTCACCACTTCGGCTGCACGCACGGGGGGTTATCAGGAACTCCAATCTCAACAGCACCCTCCCTTCCCTTGACTCGTGTGAAGTCGAAGCAGAGTCTCGCCTATTTGTTGAATGGAATGAGCAATTAGAGGGTGGAATATTATTGTGATCTTAACGAGGCTCGTTAAAGTTAAGAAGATATGTAGGGAGAGAAGGCAGGGGTGGGGTTTCGGGATGACAGTCACGGACACGGGAATTTAAATGAAGCGCTAAAACGGAATCCACGACAGGGTGCAGATAGGCTATTTCATTCTTTAGCGCCTCGTATGAAGCTGGAGAGGATGTATGTTACGCCGGCTCGCTTAACCCATTGCCTAAGTAGCCTGCATTAGCCGTAAAAGCATGCAATCTAAAAGGATGGACATATGTGTTCTCTGTGCCTATATGCTATCGCACGCCGAAAACTCCCGGGTCGTGTTTGTATTTTGATCGCATTTCGATGCTATTCTCACACAGTGACAGCCGCTTACTAGTGGACGCACGTCCCTGTGGCTCCACTGATGCTTTGCTTTTGCTATGATCAGAGACCAAACACTGGCCCGTTGCCCATGCATGTTGGAAAAAGCACGTGATCATTGATCATTTATTTTTATTTTATTCAAGTGCAGTTAACTATACTTACCAATATTGTGCGCTACTTTTAGGTTGTAAAAATTTGAAAGACTTTTTACAAGAATGAAGGATATAATCTATAACTATGCCACGAGATTCGGCTTCCAAAGGCGTGTTGGTATGGGTTTCATGGTTTATATCAAAGAGGCTGTGCTGTATTATAGCCTATTTAGACAGTGCTTATAGTTCGTGTAAAAATGTACGCGTCTACTCGATAAAGAACAAAGACCATTTTATGAGAACATAAGCCGCAGTATCCAGACTTTCTCTAATTTAGCAAATGCTGACATAATTTAATGCAATTTCCTGAACTGTTCAGGTGTTCAGAACTTGTATGTCTCTTTCAGATACTAAATTCCATCTTATCAAAGTATACAGGTAAATGGGATAATATTTTTTGAAGTCCTATTCCATTAACTTTATTAGCAACCCTTGTCACATTTTCTCAATGCTGCAAGCTCGTGTGTGTGTGTGTGTGTGTGTGTGTGTGTGTGTGTGTGTGTGTGTGTGTGTGTGTGTGTGTGTGTGTGTGTGTGTGTGTGTGTGTGTGTGTGTGTGTGTGAATAGCAGAATGAGGGGCGGGGAAGAGATCTTAATAGAAGTATTGGGTCACGTTGTGTCTCCAGGATCAAATCTGTTTGTTCTTCTGTCACAGGAAACTTAAGTGAAGTAACTCCAAGTGGCACTTGAAGTGGTCCCTTCGGAAAGCGTTTTGGACTGGAAATAACCTGTGTTATTTCATTGTAGACCGTATTTTTTAAAAACCACTTGGTCAAGCTGTTTTACATTTAGAAAAGCTCTTAATTGTGCCATATGAAACAGGTCCGTCTCGGCGAAATCAGTTTTTGCATGGCACGGTTCAAATGTGATTTGGAAAGAGAGATTTAGTGGAAATGGCATAAAAACAGAAAGAACGTGCCAAGTTGCCGTAAAATCACTTTGTTTAACATAGCCTTTGTTTTCATTAAGCAAGTAATTAGCATCCCAAATAACTTCATTCACCTTGTTTAATCGTCTGTTTATCCCCTTTAGCTTTCATTGCTCTGTACTATGCCAAAATCAGCGGGGAGCAAGGTCCTCAATACCGATGAACGTTTAGCTCTGTCTTTTTTAATACTGACAAAGACCATGATATAAGAATGTAACAGACAGTGGATTATTTCGCAGCTGAACAATTATTATTTAAGCATTTTCAGTATTTGTAAGTGAAGTGACATAAGGGGTTTGAAACTTAACACGTAATTTCGGCGATCACATGTCTCCTTGAAAGAGCCATAGCTTTAATAAAGCTACGTGTCGTCACAGCATGCCAGACAGAGATCACTGAGAAGAGCTCGGTCGTATGAGAAGGTAAGCAAACCATTTCTTCACTCTCGATCAAACTTGCTCTCACTTCTTATCACACGAAAATGTGTCCTCCCATCCTCTCACCAATGTTGGCAACTACGCGGTTAACATGCATGAGTAATTTTGAGCATTGTGTGGTGAGTCGGGGACTTGCATGCAAATGTTTGAGGAGGAAAGGGCACGGGACACTGCCTTCTCCGGTTAAAGGTTTTATTTCATTTTAAACATTTATTCTGTTTTTACATCCACTCAGGTCATCATTAAACATTGCCAAACAGGAAATCGATCTCCATGCGACGGCTGCAGAAAGAGAATCTTCTCGGGAGCGGTGGTTTGAGTCTTTCTGTTTTTATTTTGATTTATTTTTTCTGGTCTTAAACTAACTTATGGGTTGTAAAACTTGTAACTCCATCGATTTTTTTTATATATCCATTGCTCACTCTTCCCTTAAGTTACGTCTCTGTCGTCTCTTTTTTCTTTCGATAGCCTAATTTATAAATGATATATTGCTGTTTTCTGGTGCTATACCGCAATAGTACCATCCAAAATGGACTTGATTTGAATGTGGCTATGATGTCTGTGTTGCTTGCACAAGTATGTACGTAAGTTTTAATATGACCTTTCTTAAAAATAGCTAATTGTTCTGAGACTCACCAGAGAGTTGGTCAAATTCTTAAGTGTCTTAACAGATTATAAAGCGAAGGCGATAGATTAAACAACAAGCATCGTTCAGTAGGCTACCGCTCATATTCCCAGTTTATCGCTCTTGAAGTTGTCATCCTCTGCCGGGACGTTGCTCTCCACTCCGTGAATCATGCAAGACAAGTGCAGCTTGCAGCATTGTGGGGCCGTCGTAACGGGGCGCAAATGCCCCTTTCTATTCTCAGCTCAGGGTCTTAACCTCGGCTGTATTTTGAATCCGCTTGCCTTGTTAAATGTAGGTTGTAGTACAATGGAAGCGTTTTATTACCTCTGGCTACGATGTCACACCTACTTAGGTAGTCAAGATACAATTCAGGGAAAATGTTTAGTGTGACAAATATTTGCTATTTGGAAAAGGAAATTGGGTCATTTGTAATTTTATGCTGATCATAAAACTCTCTTTATGAAATTCTCTATGATTAATTGATCTTTTTTTTCCCAATCATTTAGTTGCATTGGCTAGTATAGATTATTTGTAGTTTGTAGGCTATGTGTTCCTGAAACCTCGATGATATGTTTGATTTCAATCTTTTTTCTTTTCTTTTTGCTGGGGGAGGGAGGCGAAATGCGAGCAGCATTTTCAACAGAGATGCCCCCTCCCCTCTTTTTTTGTGTGGTCTCATTAAGTGGGCATCCTGCTAGGTCTGCGGAGTAATACGGGAGCTGTCCAATCACTGCATTTGCACGGCTTGTTAGCGACATTTAATGAGGGTTCTCTGCAAACCAAGTGAATGGCGCTTCAATGTTAGATTTACCTTGTGTCAACTCGTTACTTCTAATGAAGCCATTGGAGGTTTCGCTGGTGAATGGAGCCGGACGCCTGGAACTGCAGGCCCTCTTTCTTCCGGTTTCTCTCAGAGCTTTGGCTTGGCCCAAATCCATAGGCTATGTGTGGTGTGGGTGGTGAGGACGAGCACTTTATTTTGGGGGGTCGAGGGGGAGTAACGGAGATGTTCATATAAAATAGCTACGTTGTATCCGTTCTATTGTGCTTTAATTGATTATGTTCATTTCAGGACCTTGTAGGATTTCATCATATCCAGAGCCTGTGAGTGATAAAGTAGCCTAATTCTTCTAGCCCCCTCCTCGCGATAAATGTACAAACCATGCACATACTACTAAGTACAGCGTAGCCTACTTCTTTAGGATTGTCCACTACAATCTACACATTTTTCCACAATGGTTTGATATTTAGGAATATTTTTTGTCCAATTGTTGTGCCATGTGCAACCAGGCGTTTAGACTAATCTTGATGCAAATGTTTATAGTGTCTAAAACGGAATGCATTCAGTTATTTAAAATAGGTTACTAATAATATAAACAATAGTGATGGTGATTATACAATGTAGGATGACGACTGGACTGAATTTCTTTACTAACGTGTTCTAAATGTGCTATTTGAGTTTTACTATAGGCTACTACACTGTTGTGAGGCATGCAAAGTTAGATGCATCATCTTAATGATTTTACGAAACTGTACATTCACTGACATTAACATAATAAATTAACAGAGTAAGTAAAAAAAAACGGTTAACTATTTTAAAACAGTGTGCTGCTAATTAAACAAATTAAAGCATGCATTAAGACTGACTGCATTTGCCTTTTGATTCTTTTAGATTCATACAAATTTTGATGTGAAACTTGAATTTCTCGAATTAACGAAATAATTGTTTTTAAAACATGAGAGAAACTTGAAGAGATGTCGATTTAATGTTTTACATAAAAAATGGTTTAAGAAGTAGTCTATAAGTATTCGACGTGGTTATAGCCTATATTAGCCTACATTTTCAAGAGATATGGTCTTACAGGGATACAGGGATATGGTCTTCTTTTGCGTTTCGTATTAGTAAGCCCTATCAGTTGTTTTGTCAATCTTGATCAGGTGCAAAGTGACACGATATAACCATTGAAGCCGCTGTCATAACGACCCGGGGCAACCCGACAATAATTCATAAACGCTGGCAATCTGTCACTTTGCGTCTACGGGGAGTTTTCTATTAGAGCTTTTAAATGGGCAGAAAGTGAAACACGGGTCTGTGCCTAGTAAGACAATCCAATCTGGAGCAAATCGTCAACATGGGCAAATTATTAGCGCCTCAGTTGAGCTACAGCTGAAAGGGCAGACCCATTCATGAATTGTGCTCAATCTCTTCGTCCATTCTCCCTCAGTCATTCATGCTATAATGATTCAATTTGGGCATGTTGGAAAAATGAGACCCAAATTTGGGTGGGACATTTGAAGATTTTTCACTTTAACTCATTCTTAATGAGTAATTCAATTATTTAAGTTGTCGTTAAAATTAAATTTGTGTCTTTTTCCCTCTCAACATAGGCTATATCAACGTTGGATTGGAAATGGCATCAATAGCCTACATCTAAAGTAGAGTAATGGATGAAAAAAAAAACATTGAGATGTACAATGTTGTTTACGGTCTAACAATAGACGTGCAGGATTTTCAAATATGAATTCGAGGGAAACTGAAATAATTAATGCCTACATTATTTGGCATAATAATACACGACATAAAATGTTGATCAAATACCGCGATAAAGATTTTTTTAATTAGCATATCGACTTTTTATATATATATATATATATATATATATAGGCTAATTAATGATTTTTTATTTTATGTGAATGTATATGACTCATAATGTACTAAAGTGCATTTTTTGATGGAAAAGTGCAAAATGCAACCTGCCTTTCTCTGCTCCGCCTAAACTGCTGTTTAACATAAGCCTTTTCTTCGTCCTTCATTTGACAGGGAAGTCAAGTGACTGAAAAATTACACGAGTGAAACCAGCATATTTAAACAGGACAAGCCCTGCTATTGTGGCTTGACGTGTTTTTGTACCTGTTGTCGAGAATGACTGTGATTGTTGCTCGAGAATTGCATTTTGTTTTGCACACATTAGGTTTTTTTTTCTGGAATTTGACTTGAGACACATTTGAATGTTTTAGCTTATGTATTGAATGATATGTTTAATAAGGGTGCTCGTTCTTATTTTTATTTATTTTTTGTATTGATGTGTATTTATGTATTTTATAATTTTACCATTAAAACTGTTTCATCAGTGATTAATGCTGGCTGGTTAAACAATAAAAGCTAAAACAAAGCTAAAAACATTGGCTTATGTGTCTGCGTGACCTGTGCTGATCTACAAAATCTCTCATTTGTAAAGGTTAGGAAGTTCTTTGGTAAACATGTATTAAACTCTGCGTATCTCTGATATCAACTGTAATTCCAACTCGCTCATTAACCCATAAAAAAAAAAAAAAGATTATGCAAAACATTTATTATTGATTGTCAGATTTTGGGCTGCAATTCCTTATAAAATGTTTCCCTTTCATTTATTTGAGCAATTTAAATATACCATGTCATAAGTTTAAGTCAAGGAGGGGAACAGAGTCATCGAGTTTTTTAGGCCTATGATTACTTGGCTGTGACTGAAAGTGTAGCATCTAGGACTTGTTATTCATGGGTGAAAAGCATCTGTCGAATAGGATTTCTGTCTAAAGAAGGGTTTGACCACAGAGATCAATAGAGGACGTCTGTATTGCTACAGGAGATGCAATAAGCAACATTGCTGTGACAGGTACAAGGCGCCACTTTGAGGACACGCGCGAAATATCAACAGGTAGGCCAAGACAGGCCTATATAGGCCTAGTAAGAGCTAAAGAAAATAAAAAATAAAAAAGAAGAGGAATTTTGAGATTTTGAACATGTGAACATGTTTTTGACGTATTTTACTTATTCTTGATAACAGATCAACGAGGAAACGAAAGAATCAATTTCTGGTCTTGTTGTTTAGTTTTTACATTTACATTACTTACAACAGAGGCTGCAAAAATGGTCATTCTATTTCAATTAATGTAATATGGAGAAGATAAGGAAAATTAGGCTACAGGATGTTATGTTTGTTATTAAACTCTGTTTCTCACCTATTAATGAAACCTTTATAGCCTACATTGTCTGATATAAAATGATACTTTCATAACCGTAACACATTTCTTTCAACAGCATTAATTATTTGTAGATTTTATATGAATGTATAATGTTATAATGTGAAGCTAGAGGCAAAGGCTTCATCCAGGGGTTTATAGTCAAATCTGTGACTTTATTTGTATGACTTTTCAATTCACAATGAAATTTGATTTCCTTTGGAAAGCTGTCCATTGCACCCACTGACAATGTTTCCCTCGTGTTTGGATAGCATCCACTTCCAGAGTTGATCGATATTAGAGTTGACTGGGAAAAAACTCAATGTTTGCACAACATGTTGTTCTGGCGAAATCTTGAAACACAAGATGCCAGTCTGAAACGTTCATTTTTACTGCCCCTTTAAGGTAGGCCTATTTGATGATTTTTTTTTTTTTTTTTTTTTTTTTTCTTTGCTGATTAACGCATATGTATTTTTAATTAGATCACTTAATGGAATTATTAGGATTTACTCAAGCAGATGTCAAAACGTCTTAAAAATGTTTATGATTGAATGACTGAGCCCAGTGAGCGACGCATTATTCCGTGGCCAGATGAAAAATTAATGACTGACAGCTGTAACCTGTAGCCTAGCCTGCCCTCGGTCTTTCAATTGCTGAGATGGTCATCACATCCACCGCTGAAGCATTATCTCAGAAGACTATTTGCTCAAATACGACTATTGATTTATGACCTGCAGTTCCCTGATAGCTATATAGGCCTACAAACTAAACCCCACATCATCTAAATAATTCTCTTCATTTTTGGATTTCATGGGTAGCCTAGTCTCATTTGCCAGAATAATAGCAGGGTGTATGTGATTATTGTTTAGTTTAGGCCTTATTGCAAGGGTTCTCAGACTGTTTGCCGCGAACGCGACAAATATGCATGTGCTCGCGCACACAAGGTGAATCTAAAGGCAAAATGTCGCGCAGAGGTAATGGGAAGTTATTGGGAGGTTGTCCTATCATATTGTCCTGCAGGTCTGTGGTTCACGGCGGGGTTAAAGAAACTGTTGATATCTTTGTTTGCTCTCTCCGCCAAATCCTTTTCCTTCCTAAAAAAGGATGTGTCCTGCCCTCACCGGCTCGCACCCCTGTTTGTTTTTATAGGTTTACAACATTGACCAAAACAGGAACACAAATAATATTGCGACGTCATAAACTGCACGGTATGGTCTTGTCTTTTGTGAAAGCAAACACCCGTCCTCGAACTAAAGTGAATTCTTTGTCTGGCTATTTTTGTCTGCAATAACCCAGAAAATCCTTGTACTTCTGTTCTGCCTATTTCCGAGTTTTTGCTTTTGTGCGAAAAATAGCCTATTTGCTCAGTCTTCCAGCAGTAGGCTATTCGACCAAAGGTATCGAAAATGAAAGTAGCTAGGCCTACCTTTCAAATTAAAGTAAATGTGCTATAAAACGTTGATTGGGTTGTTGATAATAGCCAACACAAAACATAAATTAGCTACAGGAATAAATACATTATCTTTATTTAAAAGTATTCTGACGAATAATTTAAAAGAATGCTGTGATGTTATGAATGACTGTGCACGGCTATAAATAAAACAAAACAATATATATTTAAACTGACTAATTGTAGGCCTATACTGTATGGTTGTTATATGTTCATGTAAAAATCGACTTTGAATTTCATAATGAAGTATATTTCATGATCTTTCAAATGATGGCAAATGATCAGTTGTAGGCCTACATGTAGCTATACTCCTTTCAACCATTCTCTAGATTGCACTGAGATATCTATGTTGTCTTTGAAAGATATGGTTCATATTACTGAGGAGCTTGCAGTATTTGACCCATCAGAACAATAACATTGTTTGTCAGCCTGTCACTACTCGGATGACTGAGCTGCTAGCTGTGTGTGAGTGTGAGAGTGTATGTGAGAGGACTGTGAGTGTATGAGATAAAGAGACAGAAGGGGAGGGAAATATTGTTATGTCCTCATATTCTACAACATGACTTGAGGCTCTTAGCACTTTTTAGTTTTGTTTCTCTCCCTCCCTCCCTCCTTCTCTCTCTCTCTCTCTCTCTCTCTCTCTCTCTCTCTCTCTCTCTCTCTCTGTGTGTGTGGGGGGGGGTTGCATGTGTTGATATTGCCTCCATTAGCCTCATTAGATCTGTCTGCAGAGCATCACAAACAAACTGAACATCATTAGAGCTCACATCTCTCTCTCTCTCTCTCTCTCTCTCTCTCTCTCTCTCTCTCTCTCTCTCTCTCTCTCTCTCTCTCTCTCTCTCTCTCTCTAAGTACTACTATCAGGTGGTGTAACATGTAACAAAACCTAAAAATCCTAAATGTTGTACTGTTGTTTGTATTATTATACTGTTGTGCACTGTTTTTGTTAAGAAATCTTCAGAATAATAATATATGTTTATATTATTACACTGCTGGATGCCATCTTTTTTTATTATTCAGCAAGGACACATTTCAATTGATCAAAATGATACAAAAGTGTTCATCAAAGAATCCTGAAAACTCAACTCACAACCATTTTCAATAAGAAGAATAAGAAGAATTGAGCGCCAAATCAGGATATTAGAATGATTTCTGAAGGATCGTGTGACACTAAAGACTGGAGTAATGATGCTAAAAAATGGAGTTTGTCATTACCGATAATTATTATTAGTAGGCTATATATATATATATATATATATATATATATATATATATATATATAAAAGGGGAAAAAAAGAAAAAGTATATGATGTTATATGTGTTTTTGTGTGAAGTGAGTCTAAAAGTGCAGTGGAAGGTAACTTTTCATACTTCTCTGTAATAGAATAGATCCTTGAATAAAACATAGTTAGCTATTAACATTCAACCAACTGACACTGAAATTGTGACCAGTACCTGAGCTGTAAATAAATGAGGCTGGAATGTGCTATGACTCCACTGGACGATTTGAACAATAACAAAATGTAGTGCTGTGTAATCCTGTATCTAAAGTATAAATCCTAAATGAAATTCCATAAAAGGATTAGTAGAGTGTCACAGAGGAGCCGGTTAAGAGTACCAAAGGTAATTTGTAACCTTAGCAACTACTGGAAATGGGGATTATCACAGCCATGTGGGCTTTGTGGATTGGGCCAGAGTGAGGTTGCCCAGGCTACAACCCGGATTCCTAAATCATCAGAGTCAGAGACAGATTTATACATTCTAATTTATATAGAGGAATTAATTCTAGATAATTTCGAACCTTTGACATTCAAAAAAAGGGCAACTGTAAATTCCATGGTGTGAGTATTAATACATGTTGTTTATAATTCAAGGAAGATTCTGTATTAAGCATTTCATTTTTGGCAAACCTTTACTCTTGCTGCCACATTTTAAAAATGACACAGAAAGACATTTTTTTGTGTTGCTGAACGTATTAAAAACCAAAGCTGATCTATGATTTGATTAGTAACTGGATTTAAGCTGTTGTCCAAAGCTTCAGCTCAAAGCAAGAAACTCAGTCTAACACTTAATTGTGGAGGCATTATCCAGCAAGTTTAACCACTTTCTTGTTGGGACTTCTCAAATGTCTTATTGCTTAACCATGTGGAAGTGACAACAGCCAAACCCTCTCTATCTCTCTCTCTCTTCTCCCTCTCTCTCTGTCATTCTATTTTCATTTCTTTGTAAGTTTGGGGAAGCTATTAAAGCAACAGTAAAAGGCTTCACAAATGACATTTGCTGACATTCAAGGAAGTGCATTTATCAGCCAAGTACAGTTCACCTTGGTGAATGAAATCCATTTGTGCCAGTGTCTGCCTGGTGGCCTCTCTTTCTCTCGTTTGCTCTTTCTTTTTCTCCCTCTTTCTCTCTCTAAATTGATGCCCAGCGAATGGGGAAATGGCGAGGTGGCGCACGGTGCGGCAGCTGCTCTCAAATGTCACGCTGGAAAATCTTTAATGGGCTAAGTGTAGCCTTTCCGGCCCCAACTTGTCAGGTAATCAGAAATCTCTGTGACTCCTCTCCCTCCTCTCTCCTCTTCCCACATTTCCAAGCTCCCCAGGGCCACATCCCAACATTAATTACACGTTATTCTGTTCGGAACTCCACCGCCGTGAAACAGATAGACTGCTTTTAAAAGTCAAGACACTGGAGGAAAAATCTTCTCTGCATGGTTATACATTTATTATCTACAGTGAAGCTAATCGTATTCGTCTCTTGTTTCAAAGACTCATGCCATAACTTTTAAGGAACTCTACATAATGGTCGCACAGAAAGGACAAGAGTCCAGTGTTTTTCAAACTCGCCGACATGTGACACGTATACGTGTTTACTGCCAACAGTGTGCACATTACATCACTGTAAAAAATGATATGATCGAAAAGTTATGACAACATATATTTTTACGTTGCCTTAACTCATCAAAATAAGTTACGTAATTTGCAACTTTTTTGTTACACAAGACTCAACTAATTTGTTTTGAGTCAGTTTCATGTAATTTAAGTTGAAATGACATAAACACCCAAGTTGATTGTACTTAAAAATTTAAGGCAGCAACTTTTTTTTTACAGTGATGCATCTGGTAGAAATTTTAGATGATTGAATGACAAATTGGATTTTTAATTGAAGCTTGTCTGTACTGCCTTGTCAAATTGGATCTGCTGTTTGATTTATGTAAACACTGTATACAAGCAATAAACAAAAGTATTTTCTGCATTATTATTGGTGATGTGATATACCTGAGAATAGGCTATTTATCACCAAATCAACACAAAAAAAGAGAAAGAATGTTGTCACAATTAAGTAAGAGTCACCATTTTGTTTTATTGCATATTTACAATCAAAATGGTTTGCCGTATCACATTTTGAGTATGATTGTGTTACATTTCATGTGAAATTCAACAAGTAGTATAAAATCTAATGTAATGTCATTTTATGAAGAAGTTTCAGTATGTTAACCTACAAATAATTAAAAGATGTTTTTCTCATGTTGGTCCAATAAAATTCCTCTACTTCAAGTCATGGAGCTGGTCATAGTCATTGTGTAAATAAAGTGAGCCTAGCAAGATATTAGCATATGCTGCTGTTGTATGAAGGTGATTAGCATTCTACTGCAGGAGAAGCCACCACTCATCAGAACAATAGCCAGGTCAGGTCAGGCGCTGTACAGACACGCAAAGTCATTGTTGAAAGAGCTAAAGGGAAATGGCGTGCCATTGCTTAGCCACCAGAACACCAGCTCCATTTAGCACGGGTTAACCTATCAGAAAGAAAACGTGCTGCGTTGATTTATGATAACATTTATTCACAATATATATATAGGTGAGATTTAGATGAATTTAAAATCATGTATTAAGTTTCACATGTTCCTACCAATTATGAACTCAGTTTTCAATTTTTTGGATAGTCTTCCCATTGAAGATCAGAACATGTATTCGTGAGGACATAGCTTGGACACAGAGGCTTCTGAATGGAGATGATCTTTAGTGTCAGAAAGCTTTCCACAGTAATAACTCTTTTTCTCCACATTCAGGTACAAGATGGCTGATTAAGTTTCTCCTAAAGTGTGTAGGTCCTGGAGTTGTGACTCTTATTCTCAACCTCAAGGTGGTGCTGATGGGGAGAGAGGTGGTACTGTAGTGTGAGTACTGTAAATATGCCCATTAGAAGAGTGAGTGTAAGTATCTGAGAGCGCAGACATTTTATAGAGAACATTAGAGAATTTTATAGTGATTGGATGTAGAAGATGCACAGCACAACATAGATGCACTTACGTTGAGGGATCAAAGTCGTGAAGAGGCTGTTGTCGGTGTCACAAGGGCTGTGTAACACACACACACAACTACTGTCACCGAGGGAGTGGACAGGCTATTTGGATATGTGCAAGCTACTCTCAGCAGTGCTTGTCCACTGGCAGCCTGACTGAAAAGTGCTTTTCCGTGTTAGAAAAAAATAAGAATGATTTTTCTCCTTTCAGTAAACTCCCGTGACAGTGAGTTACTGTTGACAGAGCACTGTGTCTAAAAATCTCTCACCGTTATGATATCATGCCATGAAAATAAACTGCCATGGAGTCACTGCCTTATCAGTGCACACCTCTAAATAAACCATTTGCCTTGGACAAAGCACCATTACATTACAGAACAGTGTAGCCTAATCATTGTGCATTATCATTGCAGCTAACTCTGCTCCTTTTGAATGTTTTTTTTTTTTTACTTTTTTTTTTATCATACCTAATTAATTTAATACCAGACAAAAGCACCAGGTCTACAAAGAGGGTGGAGAACAGCAGAGAGATAAGATTTCTATGAAATAATTTGTGCTAATAGTGTCAGTGACTGTAGCACTTCTCTGCCATCAAGGATGCCTTGCTTTAAACAAGAGGACATGCAGTAATCATTATTCTTTAATTTTACTTCAAGGAGCACATAATTAATTGTTCATCTTGAACTTGGAGGGAAAAGCAGAATTCATTTAGAGCCATGCAAGATAATATGAAATCCCCTATGGTCTGATGATGTAGGGCAGCAGGGCTGAGCTATTGGCGTCCTGCTGTTCTAAAGCAGATGCTGCAATAGCAACATTATGGAATTATCGTTTCTCTTTAACTTCAGGAGTACTTCATTACAACGGGGTCAAACAAATTAGCTGTTAATGCATTGGCTGGGGCACAAAAAAATGTGGAAAATTGGATGGGAGAGCTGATGAAATAGAAGACATTTAATGTATTGTTTATTATATTTATGGTTAGTACGATTTTTTATGTTTTTGAAAGAAGTCTCTTATGCTCACCGCGGCTGCATTTATTGGATAAAAACAGTAATATTGTGAAATGTTATTACAATTTAAAATGACTGTTTTCTATTTTAATATATTTTCAAATGTAATTCATTCCTGTGATGACAAAGCTAATTTTTGACTCCAGTCTTCAGTGTCACATGATCCTTCAGAAATCATTATAATATGCTGATTTGCTGCTTTTTAACCTTTCTGAATAACTGAAAAAAAAAAGAGAATGCAAGTGTCAGAAACTACAACAGAAAGTCCCGAACTGGGATATCCTGTCTTTCTCACGCACATCTGATAGGCTGCAAATAAATTATAGTGTAGAGATGGTGACACAAGAATGAATGCTGTCAGTTGTAATACAACACCAAGATCAAAGGATTATCAGGGTAATAGTCAGTACAAATCTTCATTAATGCCTTAAAAGATAACGATGGTGAGATGTTTAAAAAAAAATCTTTTGGAGATTGTGTTATATGGGCAGATAACTTGAGAATCCGTCCCGACAAACAGCTAATCGACCCAGACAATGTTAATTATGCAAAATACATGTGAATTATGAGCAGAAATAGCATTTGAAAATCTTCTTTATGACACAGAAGAATGCTTTGTGCTTAATCCGACTTGGAATGTGAGGTGTTAAAAATGTCAACACACACACACACACACACACAATCACACATACGTTCCCAGGGCATATTAACTGCATGTTTCCTGCAAGAGCTGTCAATCTGAATCACAAACCAAGTCCGGACATGGGTCGTGTGCATGTGTGTTTACAAAAGTTGATCTGAGCCTGTGCAGTGTGCACAAATTCGAGTGCCAAGTGTGTGAGGGTTTCACTGATATTTTGACATACATAGGTGCCCTGAATTGAGGAAATTAAAGAAGCCTTGTGTTTGCGTGCGTCCTGAATAAGAAGCCGACGTGCCTGGGCAAAGAAGGGTGTTCTGCTTTTAGCATTTCTTAATGCACAAAGGCCAAGGATTGAGTTTCATCTGTCTCCAGTTTACACAGACACTAATGAGAAGGCATGAAATTGGCTATTGCGATTACCTTCTAAACCCAGCCTGTTGGAGCAAGGCCTTAGGGCCTGCCTGGAGCCTGACTGACATCATACTTCATCACAGGGGTAGACATTAGCCATATGAATGATAATCTGACAACATGACACTTTAGCTAAGATCAACAAGAAGGGTAAAGAATCAGCTTTAAAGCCCTCTGTAACATGATCAGCTTTTTTATCAGCATGTAACCAGCACATAACATCATTGCTATCATTTTCTCCACTAATGACGGTAATGTCGGCGAGCGCGCATTGATGTCCGCGGGCCGATTGTGTAAATGAAACAGAAAACGTACAAATTACATTGTCAATTCAAATTTAAGCAGGTAATGCCGCCCATTCATTTCACCAGCCAGCAGTGTTTTCCCTGTAGTTATCTGTGACAGAACGACACGTCGACGGCATGCTGGAGGAAAAAAGCGACAGGCAACAGCAGTGCGTCGAGTAACACCAGAGAAGAGACGCGCTACGACATGAAAAAATCATCGTCCCTGGTAAATCACTGGGCTGTTTTAATTTACGTGGGGAAGAGGCCGTGTCGAAGGCCAGTTGCTGTTCTAATTAAACCGATACAACTCACAGAATTGGCGCGCTCGTCACCGGCGGCCTCCGTAGCGTCTGTCATCGCCCGCCTCGCGCATCTTCAGACTATTTGAAAATCAATTATCTCAACAAACCAGCTGTAAGGACTGCGTGCCAGCCACTTATTCCTGAAGTGAATAACGTATTTGAAATTCATTACGGCACGGAGGGACGGAAGTCTCGGGTGTTTTTTATTTTATTTATTTCCATTATTTATTGCCAGCATTAAACAATACACAATCTCATTTTCATGTTCTCTTAACCTCCATGACTATTACGTGATTCCACCCATCTCACCTCCGTCATCGCCTCTGCTTGCAGATTGTGGTGGAGTAAAACTCGCCGGTTCTTTTCATTTATTTATTACATGCAAATCAAAGCACTCCTGGAGGTGCTCTCCCGTTTTGCATACATATTGATGGGTACGGGTGCAGGCTGTACGTGTGTTTGTTTGTGCCGGGGGGAGGAGGGCGCTGAGGGGGGCGGGCTGCTCAAAACATTATCTTTGCACCGTCAGATTGACCTAGCGTAAGAACACGCTGCACATTTTGATTACATCCTTTTTTGTCACCTCTTTTGCAGGGTAGATGACAGGCCAGGGATGAGCTTCAAACATCGGCGTGTATACGTGTATATGTAACAGGCCTGTGGAGTGTTTGTGTGTCAAGGACGTTAGCGGGGTGGACAGCTGATGGACACCAGCGTGGAGGAGATGTGATAGTGAGTTGATGCAATGTCACTCGCACTCAGATCTAACCTGAGCGCTCCCTCCCTCTCTTTCCCGGTCCGTCCCGTGCCTCTGTTCCTCCCTCTACAACTGCTTTCTCCCTATCACACTCCATTCCGCACACCCCCTTGCTATATCTCTGTCTCTCACGATGTTCGTTCCTAGCCTTGCTTTCCTTAAGCCCTTCGCGCAGGATCAGGTCGCAGGCATGAAGGGGGGGCTGAGAGAGAGAAAGAGAGAGAGAGCCAGAGAGTGCTTTATCAGCAGGTCTGCTGGATGGGGTTGTCAGGCGTGAGTCAAGCAGGGTCACCGTGGTGACAGGAGGTGTCACTTCCCTGCATCGCCGCCTTTTGTGCCACCAGCTGCAGTCTTGAGCACGCTTTTCACAGACCTGACTGGAGCTGTGCGCACAACATGTGTGTGTGTGTGAGTCTGTGCAGCGTGTGATCAAGATACTACTGCTTTTTCCATTTATTCCTCTGCCTGCTGTAAAGGTGGTGTGGATAGAAATGGTGTCCTGTGTTTTGAGATTGATGAAGGTTGCAGTACATGACATAAGAACAAGCATACACACACATTTGTAGAAAGCATTTGCTATGTATATTGATAGGACACTAGATTATATGCTCTTCTTAAGGCAAAATGCCAGATATATTGCAGAAGGAAGCACAAGGCAAAGCTATAGTTTTGAGTTTATATTTTTATTTTCAATTTGTAGGTTAGAGTAATAACAGTAAATTATGCATAATTACACGCAACTAACAATTCCTAATCCTACCCGAACCGTATGTAGTTGCTTAATATTATTCAGTACTTAATTACACTGTAACAATGACACCTTGAAATAAAGTGTAACCCTTTATTTTAATGTGTCCCTGTTAAGTACTGAATAATATTAATTAATGTAGGGTTAGGGTAGGATTAGTTGCATGTAATTATGCCTGATTTATAGTTATTAATATAGTATGTAACGTGTAACAAGGACACATTCAAATAAAGTGTTGCCATTTTCCCTGCACTATTTTAGGGCTGCCAAATTTTACACTATGAAAAATGATAAACATTGAAAATAAATTTGTATCAAACACTAAAATAAAAATGAATTGCCATTTTCAACAATAATTGAACAATAACACTGGTTTAAGGTGCACTTTGAGTGGATGTCACAGCGGTGTCCATTGCGCATTTGCAGTACAGTAATGTAAGATTAAGTAAAGGTGTTCTCGCATTCTCCCTCAGGCTAGGGGCTTACAGCAAATCAAAAAGCAGAGCAGAAGGAAAATGGGGTCAAATTGACTTTCAGCCGCCGTAATCTTCAAATCGTTGAGAAATTACCTCGGGAGTGAGCGCCAGCAATTTGTTTCTATTCTGAGTAGTGGGATGAGAAGGCCACTTGAATTACTTAATTTCAGAATTTGACGAACACACAGACATGCTATGCACCATGTGTGCTCAGCGCCACTGAAAGGGAGTTGTTTACATGCAAAAAGAGAATGGGAGCTGCAATCGATGGCCAGGCCATTACAGGATATGCTTAAATGTGGCAGAAACGTTTTAGCAATTTGGCAGTGTCCAGATTCTGCAGAAGGAATTATTTGATCAATATCATTGCTGCCTAATAGACAAGAGTAAATTATATGATCAATGCCTCTGCCCCGTGTATGCAGGACAGTGATATACCTTTGTGCACACTTTGTCATTGTGCATGCTTGTGCATGTATGTGGCCAGTATGTACTATTTCTTAATGTCCCTCTCTAGGCATAGTGTGGCCTAAACGTACATTAGAGGCTATGAAATGTGAGCTTACGTTCAAACATTTGCAGCATTTACGCATTAGCTAATCTTTGATACTGCGATTTCTTAATTTGCATTAGCCAGGAAATCACTTTAACTCGAAATATTCCGCTCTAAACTTGAGAAATGTTATGATGGCGTGGTGACTTTCCTCTGATCTAAAATGATATGTGTTTACGTGTCTCGCCCGTGGTTAGAAACGCAGGAGTATGGTTAGTGATCTGAGATGACATGTTAGGGACCCAGAATTTGCCAAAACAAACGCAGTGATGCAACTCTGTCTGAAGTGCGCGCGGCGCTTCGAGACATCACTCTCCGGCAATGAATGATCCTGTTTTGCTCTGTCTTCAGGACAGAGGGAAGGCTTAAGTCTTTTCATTAGACGGTGTCATCATTTCTTTCTTTCTTTTGTTTTGAGGTGCATTTATTTTTCTGCTTCTTCACTCCTCGTATTCATCACATGACAAATCACGGTGCGCTTGCTAATGCTAAGCAAGTGAGACGAGAGAGAGGAGGGAGAGAGGTTGCAGGAGGGAGAGTGACACAAAGAGAGCTTGTCATACTTGCTTAAGGATGAAATATTAAGTGTGCAGCCAGGTTGTAATTTTCTCCAGCAAGTGCAGAAAGGGTGTGGGGGAGGAATCACACCATGACTTTCCTTTTCATTCCCCAAGCTGCATATTACTATTTAAACAGCATTATTTTAATTACAGGTGCAATAAAAAGCACAGCTGTTTAAAATCTAGTGTTCTACTTCTAATACACAGAATTATTAATCAGTAAACACTGTGCCACTCTGTCTAAACAAAGGATGTTTCCCAATATAAAATTAGATTTAACTGCAAATGAAACTTTAGAGAAATCTTTGTCATACTGCACATTGGATTTGTGATCAACTTGCATTCGTGTGTTGAGGAATGTGCTTTATTGCTTACTAGAGTAGACTCGGTATTTGTGTGTATGTGTGTGTGTATGATATTCTACCTTTCCTGGCAGGAGTGTGTGTGGAACTCTTTCCTGATGTGATACAGAGGGACAGGTGAGGGTTTCATCTCGCTTTCACTTTAAGTCAGGTTGCTGGCTCATCTCAGTGTCTGTCTCTCAGTGTCCTGGAATTTACACTTTCGTCACCCTCAAAACACACAAATGCGCAGACGCATACATTTGTTTTTTCTATCATATTACAGACTTTTATTGTTTTATAGCGAGCTAGTACTATTTTATATCCTCATATTTGCGAGCATTTTTTCGTGAGAACATGAGCACACACACACATGCCTTTCAGAGGAAATCATTTCAAGGAATAATACAGGAAGAATCTCTAAACTGAGAGAAACCATGCTTCATTATTTCTGCACGTATTAGAATATATAAATTCAACTGAAATAAATTCAATACACTCTCTTTATCACAGGACAATTGACATTTTTTACATATTAACATATTTTGTGTAATAATTTATATCAGTTAGTGTTGGTGTAAAATAATTTAGATATTTCTGATGGATGTTCATGTTTTAAGATTGAAAGTCTGGGTTAAAAGTAAAACAATAAGATCTATGCATAAAAGACAAAATAAATAATAAAGGCATGATACAAGTTTCCAGTTTTAATGTACCCTTCATATAACAAAAAAGAAAAAAAGCTATAATTTAAAAAGATCATAATTTTCTTTAATATTGCCAGGTTTTATAGTTTCAGTAATACTTATTGTCCTGCTAAATTACAATTCATATACAACCCCTCACACCTGAATTTTTTTCCACTGAGCAATTTTTTTACCTATATATATATATGCTCTTCTTTAAAACAACATTTTTGCCAACTCATTTTTTTGTTCGATTTTTAACTTGTCCACAACAATGGACACCACGACTGAAGCAACATAAAAACCCTCATATTTTAACCATACTTG
Organism: Scardinius erythrophthalmus; assembly: GCF_964197995.2. Taxonomy (NCBI): domain Eukaryota; kingdom Metazoa; phylum Chordata; class Actinopteri; order Cypriniformes; family Leuciscidae; genus Scardinius; species Scardinius erythrophthalmus. The sequence goes on from NC_138241.1 coordinate 27,064,656, forward strand.
TATGAACTAGAGTTTGTGAACTAGTGTTGAAGGTTTTGAAAAGATCAATTTTGAAAATAGTCTCTTTGAAAACAAATAAAATCATATTAATAATATTGAATTAATTAACATGGTAACACTTTATTTTGAGGGTCCCTTTTGAACATTCTGTTGACTATAACATAATATCAATTATGTCAACTAACTCAGAGTATTAGTAGACTGTCTGCTTAATGTCTGCTAACTCTTTATTGTGATGCTCCTCCAACAGACATTCTATTGACTATAAGTAACTTTGCAAGTACATCTCTACTTATTCTAACCCTAACCCTACTCTACTAATGCTCTAATAACACTCTAATGAGAGTTAGAAGACATATAGGTGCAACGTTACTTATAGTCAACAAAATGTGTTAAAGATAAAAAAAGATAAATAATAAAATAAAGTGAAACCGTCAATATAATGTTCAAAACTGTATTTCAGTTTTGAAATGCTTGCACAAATTTCACAACCCGGAACGTGACTAATTCATGAGGTTCCTGCTGATATATTCCAAGACCTGATGTCCATTGCAAATTCCTGTGTTCTATATTTAAAAAATATTGAAATATTATCATTATAATAGTTGATGCATAAATCTGCATATAAAAGGTAAAGGGGGCTTCCTCCTTGGTTAGTTTTATGTGATGCCTGAAGCTCAATCAGATTACTGTAAGTTAGGGGTCATAACTTCTTTGTAATTGCAGTGACCAATAAGTGACCAGGCATTAATTATATTATAAAAACATAAATCTTTATTGATTTAAAAAACAACAACAACAAAACAAAAAAAACATGTGAAGTCTATTCCAATTAGGCAAAGGGTTTTTGTACTATTTCTTGCATGACAAATCATACAGTTTATAATACTGAAAGTAAATGTACAATGTATGACATATATTGTGGTGATTATAAAGTTGTTTAACAAACGAGTACTGGGAGTGTGGAAACAAATTGTTCAAACAATCTAAAACAAAATTGTTATCAATGTCTCTTAATTAGTTAATAGCTGACCTTGCTCAAGACAGGCAACCAATGCAGTTTCTTATAATATAAAACAGTGTGTTTCAGACTTGTTTTGTAAGGTGTGATTCATGAGATTATGCATTGGCCTGATTTCTGTGTATGCCATGCAAATGATCCCTGGCTGTAGAGATTTATTTCATGATGATGATTATTTTAAGACAATCAAACATGATCCTTTCTTTGTAATCTTGTTTTAAGGTAAATTCATCAAAATGATTTTGTGGCAATGCTGTCGTAAGCTCATGACACATCATATATTGTGGCTCTAGAGCTCCTTTATGTGTAGTGAACGTCTGTAGATGGAGATAAATTGGAGTAAAATATTGCAGTCCATTTCCTTGGTCAAGCTATGATGCACGATCTCTAAAGGGGACTATGGATGAGTGAGCCGGGGTGATGGAAGAGTTCATAGGATGAGTAGGGTTAAGAAGGTGTGTGTGTGTGTGTGTGTGTGTGCGCGATCTTCAGCTTAGCACCACTGATTAAATCAACTTTATTTCTCATTCAGTGAAGCGCTATAGGTTATTCTCATCCATCAGTGAGGCTGATAATCATAGCAAATGATGGAGGTTAAAGACAGGACATTTGTACATGAAAATTAAATATAATAACAAGATTTTCCACAACACAGCTCATCTACCATTAATCAAAACTGATGAATGATGGTTTAAATTAATCTCAAAGCCATTTCGATCTGAAAGATGTTTAGAAAGCTGTGACGCAAAAAGAGAGAACTTAAATGCATAATACAGACTTTACGTGTGAATATGGAAAGTGTTATAAAAGAGGTGCGAGTAAAAGGAGTGATCTTATCGTCCCTCAATCTATTTTCTCTCTTCTTCTGTCTTCAGTGCTGATGAAACATCGCTATTGTTTATGCTGAAGATTAGAACGAAATTGGGCTGAAACGGGTTGTTCTGAGGAGATGGAGATAAGGCTGAGGATTTGTATGGGGCCGTGTGCGGGGCCCTCTTATCGGGGCCCCTGCCACAGGCACCATATGAAGTTGTTCAAGCTAATTAGCCCTGGCAGGAGCTCAGCCGCGCCATTCAGCGAGGCCCCAACACAAACACTCATAGATACACATCCTGTTCATTATCATGACTTTTATCCTTTTTCCTTTCCGTGACATGATAAGAAATTTAATTACAAAAATTTACATTTCACAGCAATAAGTCTGGATAAACAAATGTTTTTCATCAATGCCATTTTTTAAAAGCGAATGTCTGACACTTATTTCACCAAGACATTCCACAGCTTGATACACATTCACCCACAACTGAGAGTGTGAAATCATGTTTGCTCAGATCTTTGATGAAGAATTATTTGTAACACATTCATTGATTGACCCTCTTAGATGATCTCTCTGTGGCCATAGAACACAGGTGTTGTTTCTTAGTCTCAGAAAAACAGTACAGTCTAGTTTATTAACACTCTCACCTTGACACATCCTGCCTTATGTGAGCACCCACTAGAGCCATCTGACCTTTGCAGAAAAATGGAGTGGTTTTCAATATGTGCAGACCCTGAAGACTCCTATTTGTGCTTTTAAATTACATCTATTTGGCATTTTACACATCTTTGAACTTTTGTGTGTGTGTGTTTATCATGAGTGCTTTTGGATGGACTGAAGACCACTCATTAGGTAACTGCAAGAAATGTGGATGTGAAGCCTCTAGTGTAGTACTTTTATCATTACATTGCATATTTTAAAATGAATGATAAACATTGGAATCTATTGGAATGGTGGACAGAGTGTGATATTTGGAAAATCTGGCAGATATGAAAAAAGGCTTACTCATACCTTTGTGCTTCTTTATATACCTGGTGTTGGTAAGTCAGCCCACGGTGCAGCACAGTGAGTCAGATGTGAATTGTTATACCAATTAGCTCCTCTTCTGATATGACAATGCTATGCTGTGGATATAATGTGTCATAATTTGTTTTAACATTCATTTGCGCACAGTAAATATTGAATTTTTTTTTATTTAGCTTATATTTTACAATGGATTTCCATATCTTAAAGGGATAGTTCACCCAAAAAATGAAAATGATGTCATTTGACATCATGAGTTTCTTTCTTCTGTTGAACATATTTTGGTTTTGGTAACCAGACAGTTGACGGTAGACTTCCATAAGGTAAAACCATCTACTCTATAAATATATGAGTTATGTACACGTACACTATGGTTCAAAAAGTTTGGGGTCGGTAAAATTTCTCTTATGTCTCTTAAAAGAGTCTCTTTGCACACCAAGGCTGCGTTTATTTCATCAAAATACAGTAAACTGTAATATTGTAAAATAGTATTAGAATTTAAATAAGTTTTCTATTTTAATATATTTTCAAATATAATTTATTTGTGTGGTAGAGCTTAATTTTCAGCATCATTCCTCCAGTCTTCAGTCACATGATCCTTCAGAAATCATTTTAATATGCTGATTTGCTGCTCAAGAAACATTTCTTATTATTACTGAAAATTGTTTTACTGCTTAATAGCTTTGTGAAAACTATGATACATTTTTTGCAGGATTCTTTGATGAATAGACATTTATTTGAGATAGGAATCTTTTGTAACAATGTAAGACTTTACTGTCACTTTTGAGCAATTTAATGCACCCTTGATGAATAAAAGTATTAATTTCTTCTTCAAAAATAAATAATAAAATAAATTTCTTACTGACGACCCCAAACTTTTGAATGGTATATTGCAAGACATACTGAGAAAGGAGAACAGAGTCTGTGTAATATTTGGTAAATCTGACAAGTAGACAAAAGGCTCTTTTTCTACTTTCTTCCCAGAGACTTATCTATAGTATGCTTCTTTATCTACTTGGTGTTAACAGGTCAGCCCACAGTGCATTACAGCGAGTTAAACGTTCATTTATACACCAATTACCACTCTATTAGCTCCTCTTCTGATATGCAACTGACTAGTCTAACAAATCCCAGATCGAAGCATGCTCAATTGCTCAGCTTATGAAACCACACCTGAGTGTGTATTTGCTGCAGTTTGTCTGAGACCTTTTTTAGAGGACTTGCTTTGAAACTTCTTCCATCAGTTGACCACATAGTAGCATGAATGGCATTACCACACAAATAACTTCATTCAGGTAGTAGATAATTAAATTAGTGCACTATAGCTGAAGGTTAGTGCGCACACAAAAAGAGTTGATTTCATACTGTACAAATCTTCTGGTGTCTTTCAAGAAATACAGTAAAATACATTTATACATCTACTTATACATGTATCTGCTAATGTCTGAAGAAGGCAAGTCACCTTGAACCGCAGCAAGTAATGCTCATTCATTCGGATAATAGAACACACTGCATTCATAGGGCTGAAGCGTATTGTGCATGCTTGTGCCGCCTTTTGAAAACAGTGGACACCAAGCGAATGAGTTTTTGTGTTTTCGAGAGAGATAAAGAGAGAGAAAGAGAAATGAAGGTTGTGAGAGAGTTTTTTCAGAGGCTTTATTTGAACAATGGTTTTCTAGAAAGTGACCCTGTGCTTGAGCGTTTTTCAATATCTCAAGGTAAAACCAACAGAGAAAATCAAACAGAAGAGACTAATTCTTTGTTCGTTTTTCTTTATAGAAGGAAACTTCCTTCGTGTTTTCCACTCCCATTGGTAAAAAAAAAAGAAAAAAAGCTATTAATTACAAACAATACAAAAGCAGAAAAATGTCCTAGAAAAATACATAGCTTTTTTCTTTGAGAGTGCAAACCATTATCTTCACATCAACATCTGACACAGGGGACATAAGTGTATATGTGTGGGTGTTTGTGTTCACAACATAAAGCTGATTTCCTTCCAAGAAGGACACAGTGTTCTGCGATGTGCAGCAGTATGTTTGTGTGAACGTGTTGAATTGTTAATTAATTAGCCTGGAATTTTCTGACCTGGTTTTTAATCCCCAAAAATGACCCATCTGTCCTGAACAGGATCACCCTTAGATGAGATGTGCAGGGCTTTCTATGATCAATAGCCACCATTTCTTTCATAGACATGGTGTCAGAATGTCATTGTGTCTGCATGCTCACACACACAGATCCTCTGATCATCAGAAGATTAGAAAATGCCGCACCAAGCCAGAGACACGTTGTAAAAGGACCGGAGTGAGTTTTTAATGATAGGCTACTGATGCTCTACTACATCATGGGTCCACAGAGACAAGCTGAATCAAACTGAATCTGAGTTTCAAAATTGGCCTCCAGGTTTATATGGGGGATGTCAACATTTAAGTGCCCTGGCTGCTGTCATACAATATTCAAAGCAAATTCCCTTAGGCTAAATCCTGCTGCTTAATGGATGAAGCCGCTCAATGCATTTACATGAATGATGGAGTAATATGACGTTCATTAAGTGAATGTACAGGTGAACCTGACTAAGAGTCCCTTGGTGGTTCCCGGTTCGCCGTAGACTGTGCAGATGGAAATGTAACTGGCCCTCTGCTGGGTACGGTTTATCAGATGCATTACACACTACATCAATATTCTGCTCAATATGCAAAATATCTGCAATATTTATTCTGCATGTACATCTGGGAGAAGGCATATATGCGGCAACCAATCCCACTGATTTCCCCCTTCACCTGAGCTCTAATGGAAGTTTCATGTACTGAGAGAGACTGATCAAAGTGGCCAATGGATTGACTGGGAAGAGATGTTGAATAAGTGGGTGAGACCAGAGGAGAAAGGGCTGAAAAAAGTGATGTGGTTATGTCATTACAAAGGAAAAGTGTCTTCTTCTTTTTCTATTTTCTCCTATCCTGGCTTAGAGAAAACTATGTCAATTGTAGGTTGATTCGCCTCACAAAGTTGTTCTGTGACATTATCAACACATTGAGCTTGTATAGACCAACCAATGAGGTGAGTTTGAGGGCGGGGCTATCTCTTTGCCTGACAAGTGGCAGATGTTTTGGAGACTTAATTGAAAACAATCACTGGCTTGCATCCGAAATCGCGTACTTTCTTACTATTTAGTAGGCAAAAGTAGTTTGTGAAAGGAGTTGTATGTCCACATTTATAGTATTTTAGGTAGGCAAAAAGTCCCCGGATGACATTCTATTACAGGTCCTGAAGTGCACATCTATAATGGACACTTTACTTTCCCATGAGGCCATAGGATTTGCGAATGACAGTGAAGCAGTGGAATTGGTAGGTCACAATGACAACTTGAGGAATGTAGATTATATTCATGCTACTCACAAATTTCATACTATATATAGAACATACTTTTAAGGGTCACAAAGTAATTACATATTCAAAAGCGGTACCTACTCAGAGAGTTTGATTTTGGACACGGCAAGAGATTTTACATTTTTTAATGTTTCCATTTTTTTTTTTTGCTTCAAATTTACTGTGAAATCACTCAAAAAATTCCTTTAGACAAATTTTTACATTTAGTTTTTCTAAGTTAAGTTATTTCAAAAGCAAATGTTGAAGGTTATTGAAGGATGACATGCTAACAGCTTCTGAAGAACTGCTAGCTATACAAACCTTCAATAAATTCTCCTCCCCACAAGAACTCTGGTCAAACTTATTAGAGAAATCTAATACATTGGCGATCCACCCAAACGACCGCTTGGCCAAATACAGCAAAATCTAACAATATTTTTTAACAATTTCAATAACCAAATTGTGTTGTTTAAAACTTTTAATTTTGTATTCTAAGATTTAATGTTCTCCTTTTACATAATTTAAATAAAATGTATCAACAATTCTGAATACACCTTTCAATTATATATATATATAGAATATATTAAGGAGGCCAAAACCTCACTCCCCTGATCTCCACCTCCCATGTCGGAGACCCAGGTTCAAGGCCTGCATATATATATATATATATATATATATATATATATATATATATATATATATATATATATATATATATATATATATATATATTGCATTTTCAAACCAGACAATTAAAAAAAAAAAATCATAATTTCAATTTCATAAAAATCACAATTTCATTCAGACTGGGTGATATCTCCTAATTCCCATTGTGATTCCCTCAGTTTGTCCATTTAGACTGGATGACCTGCTTGCCTCTGAGTTAATACCCAGGCATTAGTGGAAAATGTGATGAGGGATGTGGCCTGCTATGTCCCAAAGGGCAGGTCATTGTGAGTGATGATATCATCACATAAGTTTTACATAAGCAAGGTAATTATGTTGATTTATATGAATGGTGCTAGATGAGCAGATGTTGCCTGAGGTGACCCGGCCTGGATCTACCTGAGATCAGGATCTGCTGCTTTCTGAGGTGTATGTTACTTGGGTGCACCACTGAGTGACAATCACATGTTTTTGACACCTAACTGCTGATTCGGGTAAAGCATTATGCTGCTGTCATGGAGCGTGGGTAAGATCTCCATCATGTCTCTGTGTCAATTTAGTGTCTGGTTCCAGCTTTAGGCTTCTCTGTACTGATCTCTTCCTCCGTTTAACCACAAAAATGTCACGCTGGCATATCTACAAGTAAATCTTGGTCATGACGTGTCTTGATTTGCCTATATAAAAAAGCAAATTATCTTGGGTGAGAGTGAGCGTCAGTGCCCAAAGAGAACTGTATTCATTAGTAATCAAAATAAGTATGTAATTCATTGTTGTTACAGTGATGAACGACTAAATGAAATAAAAATGAATGATGTCAGCATTAAAAAAGAAGTGTTCAGTAAATATCTTCTCTAGTAAAGCTACAGTACAGTTCGATTCCCAGGTTATAAACAGTTGTTACAGATGCAAATAGGAAGTGACATATCACTCAGTTGCCCAAAGGCAAGTTCAGATTTTATTTGACTGGTGTTGACTAATTGATACAACGATGGACTGTCTAACCACAGTCTCAGGATGTTGAGTGTGCACAATTTTGTAGGCATGTTAGGACACTCCAAAATTTCACATTTGACTTGACATTTAATGACCAAACAAACTCTGTTTAACATAATTTAAACATGTCATGTAGCAACTAAATACTGTAGGTGACCTCCTCCACCATTTAGGGTTGTATATATACTTTAAAACACATTTTGATTATTACATATACATTATTATTAGTTATAATAATTTATATGGTGGCTGTTTTAAAACTGTAGTATTGTATTTTGAGGAATTTATTTAAACACAATAAAAAGTTAAAACATAAATACATTTATATATAGGCTAGAAACATAAACAATGAATATACTGTGAAAATCTTTCATGTATTTTGTATTTCAGCAAAAATAACTGTTTATTATTTGATTAATAAAGTATGAGTGACCCATGATTGCTTTAGGCCTATGTCTGCGTCGTTCACTTTTCATTTTGAGGCCACACCCTTCCCCTGTCAAAGAATGTCTTCTCATGAGCCAGATACGTTGATACGTGCATTTGTGAAGTCCACAGTTTCCGGCGTGCAGAAGTAATATTATTTAAAAGTTTTTTTATTTCAGGTATATTACTCTATATTTATCGAGTTATAGCCTACTGTTAAATGACACAGGTGAACAGCTCTGGTTTAAACGAAAAATGTACGAGAAAGCATATACGGTATGTGTGTGAGGAATTATCATATATTATGTAAAAAAATAAATAACAGCGCATGAAAATAGTTCCTTTTCTTGTCTCTTTTTTTATTCGATTTTTCTGAATGCCATCAGATAAGGCATTACATCTAAGAACATTCTTTTGCAGTTTACTGTCAGGCGGAATGTTTTTTTCTGGCGGAAGGATGGAATTTAATAATTTGACTTAAAAAAAGTTAACATATTAATACATATATTTTGGGATGTTTTATAAGAGTAATAAGGTACTTGAGGCGTGCTGTATTGTGAATACAGTCACAGATGAAGGGGTTGAAGATGCTTAGGGTTAGTTCACCCAAAAAAACGAAAACAAAAAAAGTCATCAATTAGGCCTCTCACCCTCATGTCGTTCTAAACACATAAGACATTAGTTCATCTTTGAAACGCAGGTGAAGATATTTTAAATGAAATCTGAGAGAATTAAACTCTGGAGGATCAACCATACTTGCTTGAGAACAAACCTCATTGGTTCTTGCGGAAGCTCAAATGTGCAAGAATGAAACTTATTGGTTCTAGCATCAAGCGAACATGCTTGAGCTTCTGTTTACCAAACTGATGTGTGTGCATTGATTAATGTTTATGCAAATAAAAGTATAAAATATAGCTGCAAGCAGCAATTATCGGGGCCAAGCGCAAGAAGACGATAAGACATGCCAACATGGCTGGGAGTGTCAGACCAACTGCAGCAAGGAGCAATTAAAAGACATTTTAAGATGATTTTAGGCAAAATAGCTTAATATATATAGTAACTAAAAATATGATTTAATGGATTATCACTTTTGACCAATAGGTGGTGCAGTTACGAAATTGATGTGTTGTGGTCAGAGTGAGGTGAATGACACATACAAAGTTTGGTGTCAATATGGCAAGGCATTGCACAGATAAAGCCTGAATAGTCTTTTTGTCATAATTCCTCAAATTTGCTGTTGCGGTATACAAAAAACGGTTTTGTCTATCAACACGAAATCCATAACTTTTAGTCGGCACAGTCTGGAGATGAAATAATTTGATTTTGTGTTCGATACGGTATCTATGTTCTCGTCGTGTCCCAAGGAATCTATTAAGACCAGTGTGATTACAATAGGCAGATTTATTCAAAAGTTATTAGCATTTTTGGAAATTTTGTTACAACTTTTGACCAAAAGGTGGCGCTGTCTCAAAATCTTTTGAGTACCTTCAGGGCATTCTGAGTTTCGTAATTTTACTCCAATGCATTCGCTAAGTATAGCATTTTATATCACAATACTGTATTGTAGTATATGGCAATTTCATGTTTTATTCTATTATAGCGCCACCAAGAGGCAAAATCACACAATTTTTTTATGTGTCCTCAGAGTGAGCCCATACATGTGTGTGTCAAATTTGATGAAAATATCTCATTTCGTTTAGGAGTTATAGACATTTATGTATAAAAACATAAAAAATTACCCACACCTGACTTTGTTTGCATTTTTATGCCACTTACTATTAATATTTCGACATTTGGGCAATAACATATAGCCAACGACCTATATTTTCAAACTTCTGATGGTGGTTTCATCTTGATCGTTCAAACGGTTTCGAAGATATTGGCAAATGTTTTTTAAGCGCTAAATCACAACGCTACACAAACCGTATGGCGAAACCTAGAATGTTTCGGCAAAGATTCAGGAACCTAATGAGATGACTCCCGTGAAATTCAGTCTACCACACCCAGAGTTATAAGCATTTGAAAATTAAATTTTACCACTAGATGGCACTGGTTCGAAACTTCTCAGGCTCTTTCAGGGCATCGTACTGATGCTGAGTTTCGTAACAATACGATCATGTGTTCATAAAATACAACATTTTGGTTTGCCAGCATTCAAAATGGCCAACGCCTAAAATGGTCGATATGGAAAAATTGGATATCAGTCGACTCGGCATGACGTCCTGAATCTAACATTTTTTGGACAAACCATTCAGAAGTTATAAGCAAAAATAGCCATTTTTCATATATCCGGACCAGTAGTTGGCACTGCGCTGAAACGCTGCATGTCTCCTCAGGTCATGCTTTTGATGACATGTACCAAGCTTTGTCTGAATACGATAAAGCGTTGAGGAGATACAGCCTTGCGTCTGTTTTTGCTACATACAATTTGTTTGTGCGTTTATCGAAATCGGTTTGATGAAACAACTTGAATTCCTTAAAGCTCCAATATGTAACAATTTTGTAATAAAATTTCCGAAAATAACTTGCCCAGTGTGATATATTTCCTCCAGTTGTGTACTTACAATATCTCAAAAGTCTCCAAAGATTTTTTATTTCAGAGAAATTCAGATTTTAAATAACTGTCCATCCCGGAAAAGAAATGTCGCCTCTCAGTGTGTGTCCGCACTATCCTTTTTTTCCGGTGTGGACCATGTGATATTCCACCACACCAGAACATCACATGGTCAAATGCGGAAGTGGTGGTTATAGCGTTATTGCCATAGACTGTATGGTTATAGCTGTTATGGATCACGATTACTCTTTGGCGAATATTGTAGTGCCAACAAAACGAAAGCGTCCATATTCGGATACATGCAGACTGTGTGACAAACGGAGGAATAAAACCCGGATAAATATCGGCCAGGCGTTTTCGAGATGGAGAGAGCTGCGCGACAATCTTGGACTTGATAGAGACTCTGCTCTCGCGAGTGTATTGATAGACAGGTAAGCAAATTAATTTTTCTTTTTTATTGTACAAGTAACGTAATAGTTACAGTAAAGATGATTTTAATAGATATGAATTAATGACAAATAGCTGTAAGTTGTAACGGGATAATATAGCATAACATTTCACGTTCCTTGCAGTTCATTAATTATGATGACATAAAATAATACGATCAGACATACAGGTAATACAAAAATGAATAAATTACCTCATCCGTGATCGTGATTCATTAATTCCATTTAGATACATCGCTAGATGGTGAAAACGCATTAAAAACGACATCTCCCATCGTCACCTCCTTCATAGCGTCATCAAGCTTCGCCTTTGTTATTGTTGGAAACTGCGCCCTCTTGTGGTCAAAATTTTTTACATATTGGAGCTTTAACTTTTTGTCCCACTGTCTGAAGATGATCTGGTTCAATTTTCATGCAAATCGGACAAACCGTCTAGGACGGAAAATGACATTATAGGGTGCAATCGAATCGTCGTGAGCTAAGAAAAAAATTTCTAGCATTTATGGTTCCAAAGTTATTAGCAAAAACTCTGCACCTTCGGTGCTTGGCCCCTAATTAAATATGTTCGTATAAAGCGATCGTGTCTCTTCAGAACATTTGGAGTGAACTGTTCGATTCATAGGATTAGTTTCATGATCTTTTTATGAACTTTTTGAAGCGTCAAAGTGGTAATTGCTTTGACTTGTTACTTGTTTCAAAGAAGAACGAAATAAGGGTGAGTAAATGATGACAGAATTTTCATTTTTGGGTGAACCAACCCTTTAACATGACTGAATTCATAATACAGCACCTTACTATATAAATTATAATGCAATTCATATATGTCACAATAACGAAAATAACGAAACGCAAAACTACGAAAACATGTAGAATTTTAAATTCATTACCATGATTTATTAATTTGCTTGTTTTAATTAATTCACACGATTTATTAATTCTTTTAATTAAACCGTGGCCACATTGAACTAATTAATTTCCTCTTTGTAATGTAGTTAAATTGTGGCCACGATTTACCTAAAATGAGGAAACAAATTTATTAGTCATGGAAACAAATTCTTAATTCGTGGCTATCATATCTTATCAAGTTTTTTCTAATAATCGCGCTTCTCCACAAATGTCTCGTTGTGACTTCCGACTCAGAATGATAGAGCGGTTCGCATATGCAAAATGAGCCCGTGTGTACAACATGCACCAATGTGTACAAAACAAACGTGTGTCGTAACATGCTTGTGTACAAAATGTAAATCGTATAGCAGATGCACCCAGCACAGCTAACAATCCCTGCACAATGTGGCGTTGTGCACTGCATGCTTTGGCAGCATTTGAATGACGACTCTGAAGCCCCCAGCCACCCCTCCCCTCACAGCCGCCCTACCCACAGCTAGGCTGCCAGTCTTTATCTTACTTGGTTGGGTACAGAAAAAAGCAGCATGCGTGTGTGTATTAGTGTGCATGTATTATATTGGAGGTCTTGAGAGTGGCTTATGGACCTCAAAACATGCTTGTGTCCAGTGGGGGCTGTTTACATGAATGGAAGCGTTTGCTTCTTTTTTGGTGGTGGTGGCGATGGAGGCCCTACCCGGCTCAGCACTGCTGAATGGAACGCCCTTTTACCGGACACTCCCTGCCAGCCTGCAGGGTTAATGGAACCGTCATGCGGGGGTCAAGCGCAGACACCTGGGTCTCCGTTAATATGCTCACAGCGATTACTGTGCCAAATGGGCTGACCTCCTCTCTCTTGCCTGCTTTCTTCTGTCTTTCTCCTTTTCTCACTCTCCTACGCTCTCTCTCCATCTCCCTCGCACCTGCCATCTTGCTCTGGCATTGTGTGGCTGTGAAAACGTTTAACCGACGTTGAATGAGGAACCCCTGTGTTAAAAGGGAAGGGGGCAGGACACACAGAGAGAAAAAGAGGCCAGAAAGGGCACGTCCCACCCTCCCGCTCTCTCTCTGCACTCGTCCCCGCCGCACGAAGGGCACGTCTTTGTTTGTTTTTGAATAAGAGATGTTTGGGATGTCTCCTATGTTCGAAATGAGCAGCACCGTCAGGAATATGAGCACCGCAACATGGATAGACACACCACTCGCTCTTTGCCCGGCTCAGGAATAACAGACGCACATCGAACAGTGGCTGGATATAGCTTGAGGGTGTGTGGCTGGAAGGAATGTTTCATCCCCCCTCCCTTTAATTCTTCTTTGTGGCTTTTAAGCAGTTGCATTCCTGCTGGCTTTTGTTTTGGGGGTGGAGATGAGGCTGCTAATTGGTAATTGTTGTCCCTCTTGCGGCCACTCAAACGCTCTCAGAGCTGTTAAAGGATCACCTGGGTGACAGGTCACTGTTGGCACTTCCGCTGCACATGCTTAACCCTTGTCCCCTGTGTCTTCAGCCCACCTCTGGCCTTGCAGATCACGACCTTTGACCTCACCTGTCCCAGTATGGGGTCAAATTGAAGGCTAGCCTGGGGTCAGATCTACAGGACCTAAGTTGTCTACAATAAGTTCTTACGTGCTATTTGAGCTGAGAACTAATTAACATGATGCACTTATCAGGGATGTGCACAATTCAGAACTAAAGAACTGGCTCCCTTACAATTCATGAGTGTGAATTTGAAGTGAATTGACGACACCCCTCGGGAAGTTGGATTGGAATGTTAGGGCCCTATGAAATCTGTTTTATTTTTTCATGTTGTCCATTTTAATAGTTTAATTAAATCTTAATAATTACAAAAGGATGTTTAATCAATTGAATTCATATAACTTTAACAATTTAATAATTGAACAATAATAGTGCCCTATGAAAGATTTAATACACATTTTTTTACCAAAACCAGTGGTAATCAAATGAATAAATAAAACTTCAACAATTTAGTTAATCTTTTAAAATGAAATCAAATGTGAACCTTTAATGTCTTGGAAAACAAAGGAGGTTTACTGTTTAAAATAAATCATGGCCAAAAAATGTATAAAATTAATTGTTATTATTACTTATAAGTATATTGTTACTTAGAAGTACATTATGTACTAAAGTAATATTTTTCTGTCATCATTTCTTCAATTTAAACATTTATTTTGTCAGGTTGTAGTGAAGAGTTCCTTTGCGTATCTGACGATACATATTTAAATAGCAGTCTTTTTGCGTTTTTTTTTTTATAGTCACAGACAGTAGTACATATGTACAGGCTTTTTTTGTTTGTTTGATTTATTCATCCAAATTTTGCCAAATCACATGACATTCCCTATTATCATATATTTTGATAAATTCGTACAGTTTCCCACATTTCCACAAATGTGTGCAAGATTAATGTTAAGTGGGAGATTTAGTAGTGTGTAATGGTTTTCTGTGCTAATTTAGAAGAGTTACTGTTATGTTGGGGGGGGGGGGGTACCATCATGGTGACGAGTGGAGCATAAGCTTTTAGTAGGAGAACAGATATTATATTTTATATTATATTATAACAGGTAAATATTCTATATTGCTGCATGCTAATGCTAAAGCACTGTGTTAACAATTAGCAAGGTAGCATTTATTGAATTAGCTAGGTAAAGCTAACCAAGTTTCCTCTGCTAAAAATATTTAAGTTGAGATTGCACAATCATTTTAAGTTAAATGTTTGAATCAAGTTAAGAGTACTTAAAATCTATGAGTACAAAAAAAAAAAAAGTCTGTTCCGCTTACTTAAACTTTGAATTTCTTAACTTAAAAATGTTGATGTAGCATTACCTCGATTTTTGTTTTTGTTTTACCAACTTGTTTGGGTTCACAGTGATGCATTTTAAATTCAGTTCTACTGTATGTGATGCACAACCCTGGCATTTATATCAGTGTAGGTAGTGAAGTGATTGTTCAAGTGAACTGGAAATTTTGACATTAATATAATCAAAAGAGTGAAAGGAAAACAAATGAGGAACACGGTATTCACTCAATGGATAAGAACAACTCTCACACAGTCTCGGACCGTGGAGCGCACACGCACACACAAAGAAACAATTACAATTTTTCATTAAAATACACTTAATCCTTTTATTCGAAACATAGTTACACAAGTATACACAATGAGGGGCGAAGAAAGAAGGAGAAGTCGTGGGGAATAATTACACATATCATGGAGCCAGGCTTTTATTTGGGGTGTCACTTGTGATGTCACAGGCTGCCGGCACTAATTTGAATTCAGACCTTTATCTCTGGCCCGCAGCAGATTTGACTGACGGGCCACCAAACACTCGCGCCACTGTCCTATTGATTTCTCTAAATCCCCAACAATGGCATTTGCATGCTTGTTTCTGTAATAATACAGATATGCCATTTGGAATGAAAGGCTGCGCAGACCAGAGGTAACTAATTGTGTGGCGTGTAATGAGTGCAGTTTCAATTTGATATAACCCACAGCTCCACTCGCCGCAGCCCCACGCTAAGTACTTTCAAGTCTTTGTGGGGAAATAATTGATTTTTTGTGCTTTGGGCGCGAGGAAAACTATTATGATCTTTTTGAATAATGGCAGCGGAAGGCCTGTGAACGATTTAAATTGGTATTAGAGGAGGAAGCCGTGGTGGGAAGATAGCAAAGCTGCTTGACTGACAGCTTGCAAATGGAGCCCAGGCTGCTTGATTAGTCATTCTCTTAAGGTGGAGACGAGGTTTCGTTTCTAGCGCTGGTGGTGGACCGGCTTATTGGAGAACAGCAACGCTGGCTTCTTGCTTCTACAAGTGCAAACTTTCATTAAGGGAAGAGGGGCTGCTCTGTATGACTCTGGCAGGCATTTGGGGTGTTTCGTGGGCTGAAAGGGCCCACGCTTCGAGGGCGGACAGTGGAGAACACTTTTCCACACCTCCTTTTCCGAGTAGCCAGTGGACGGTCTTAAATGAGCTCTACCTGTGCCAGCTACAGGGATTTGAAGCAGAATGTGATTATTCTGGGTATCAGTGAGCCTTGGCGCTGCTCTCTCAAGGTTGAAAAACTCATTTTTTCCCCAAGCTTTTGTTTCCTCAGGAACAAAAGCGCTTTCTTAGTTAACGCAGCATGTTCAAATTTCATGCTTTTAATTGTGCCCATAGATAAATGTGTCTGCGGCACTGGGGGAATGTTGGCTGCACGTGTGCATGCGACATCATTGTCGAGACAAAGTGTGTGTGTTTGCATTCAGAAGTATGGCGTTCTTTCAAAGGCACTTGCTTATTGCAAGAAATCCAGGAGCTTGTTTCCAGTGCGGTAATCCAATTCCACCGTTACTTTCAACAGGAAGACTTAATCTGGTTGAAAATGTGACTAGCTTGGATAGCTCCATGTGCTAGTGTGTGCACAAGTGTCATCCCATGTCGTGTCTGTGAAGTTATCTTGCAAAAACACAGTGCTCGCTGACGGACTGTGTGTGATAGCTTTCAAGTTGATGATGGTCGTGCGTATGTGTATATTTAGACCGCAATGTGTACATAAAGATTGAGTATTTTCAATGCATGTGCATTGGCACATGTCGTCAAGACTAATGGTCCAGTAAAGAAGCCAGTGGTTGAAATCCCATGCTCTACTCTTTCGATTTACTGATACGACAGAGAGAGCTATCACATGCAAATTTCACACGCTGTATTTGACAAATATATTGAGTCTTGATATCATACCACCAACCACTAAAGAGAAAGTGGGAAAGAGTGAATGAGAAAGAAATAGAGCCTGAGGCATGTGTTACCGGCAGATTTGAGTCTGTATAGATCACTTCATCAGATCTCTTGTCAGTTCGGCCCTGATGTGATGGCTTAATATGTTTAGCTCTACTGGTGGTGACAGTGTATGTGCGTATGCTGAGGGAATCCGTACAGATAGAGAGGCAATGGGCTGTACAGCACTTTACCCCCCAGCCAGAGTGTGGTTATCTCATCTGGAAGCAAACACACACACACACACACACAGCCAGCCCTTTTTTCTGGCTGGGACCTACTCAACATATTGTCTCTATCACATTATTGCTTTGACCCCTGTCAAGAGCAGTGAGCTCAGACTGCAGGCAAATAGAGTCTCCACATCCACTGACATGCTCACAATCCTCTTTTTCATACGCATCTGCTGCAGGTTTCCTCACATTTTCATAGTTAACACAGGCATCTGACTTTATAGAAACATGCAGAAAATACTCAGAATAATAAAAAATCAGGATAAAAACATACTATATACTGTATGCATATGTAATGCATACAATTATATTTTTTGTAGAACAGTATGAGCAGTTCATATATATAAGAATAGACCAAATATATATATATTTTTTTTCATTATATTTACTCTATTTATTATATTAAATACATGTATTCATTATAGTTACCATGTTATGTTTTTTTTTTTTTTTTCATTTATTCATTCAGTCATTGAAGGAGAGAATGTATGATTAATATATCACTTTAATGAATAAGCTACATATCTGTGTATATAAGTCATTTGTGTGTACATTTTTATTTTTTGTCTTGTTTGTATTATGTCCTCACATTGCCACTGGCATCTTTTCTGTTTCAATATATAAATTAATACATAAAACTGAGATAAAATTAATTGGAGGAAAATGAGTCGGTAACGCATATTTCTTAAAATGTTTAAAACAATTATGAGTAGAAATATAATCTCAAACAATAATTGTTTTGTCCTATAATCATTAAGCAATATTTTAATGATTATTCTGAATCAATTTATTCAAGTACCACATAAATTCAAATTAAATGCAACTGTTATTTATTTATTTAAACACAGATCTATCTTTGTTGGCTGCTAAAAAATTGAAATTGAAATTTGCACTCTTTTTTAATTTGGTTCTTATTAATCTACTTGGAAGACAACCTGATCTCACAGTAAAACGTGACTATTTTATGAGGTGGCGACTTCTTATCAATTCGTATGATTTGAATCGTACAAAAACATGATTTTTTTAAAATTAACTCATTATGATGGACTACTCCTAATCCCGCCCCTAAACTTACTCATCACTGGGGTTTAAACAGATCGAATAAAAACATACAAGTGAGATCATACAATTTAGCCACCAAGTAAAATAGCTACAAATTGCTGTGAGATTGTGTTGGTATTTCATATATATAGTGAAAGCAGAGCAGGGAATTGTGGTTATCTATACGGACATGCAAATCAAAATATATGCACATATTACTGAATATGCATATGTAATATATTATTCTACAAATTTGTTTCCCCTTTAAGTCACTCCTACATTCATGTGCATGACCGGTCCTTTCTCTCTTTCCTGCTATCAGTCTTCCTCTCTCTTTCTTGCTCTCTGTCTAGAGAGGCGAGAGCTGTTCATTTAGTTAGTCATAACTAATAGCGTCTAATCTGAGAGAGGGAGTCTCCAGAGAATATCGGACAGTGTAAAGGTTAATCACCACTGCCTGGTTAGCCAAGGAAGACGGGCTAATTCCTCGGAAGGCAAATGGCATGCGCTCGTTATCTGGACCGGCGATAAGGAGTGTTAATGTACCAGGCAGAATGGATGCTCAAGGGCCGGGTTCGCTTATCAGCAAACTTTACAACAGGAGCCCGGGAAAGCGCACAACCCCCGCACCACACAATAAGCGCCTCAGTTTACCTCTCAAGCAGAACTATCACAGATCCCCCCCTCACCACACACACACACACACACACACACACACATATAGTGCCCCCAGATTCTGGGGTATTATGAACGTGGGCTAATTGGAAGATCACTCTAATACATTAAGAGATAAAATACTTTGGCCGGTCGCCTAAAGCGTGGATCAGGACAACATTGGACAGCTATCTAGGCTTGTCACACACACTGATATTTCCATACAAACACAGCATGAGCAATTACCCAAAACACATCTCTGTTTGTGCTTCAACATACTCCCAGCCAGTGGGGCAGCCCAAGGAAAATTAGATGAGCTCTGTATGTGTGTGTGTGTGTGTGTGTGAGAATTAGTAGGGCTGTGAAGGAGAAATTGGCTCAATGTTTGTCTGATTGTTTGTGTATTTATTAGATGGGGAGGAGAACTGCCTCCAAACCTTGTGCGTGTGCCGAAGCGTTCCAGTCTTCGGGGAGATGAGAACTGTCACGCCTTCTTTGGAGAAATGCATCCTCAAAGACACTGAGGTAGAGAGGAATTGTTGCTGAGATAAAAGCTAACACACACATGCTTCAATGTTGTTGTCTTTATAATTACTAAATGGTGTCACCATTTTATCATTAGTATCATATTCTCTGGCCTTTAGTGACAACAGCTGGGGGAAACCTCTCAATACAGACATTTGTTTTCCCCAAAAGGGGTGGAAAGCATTGGAGAGTTTTTATGTTTTCAATGAATGAAATTTGTAGAATTCACTCCAGGCGAGCTAAATTCTTTATGGATAGTCAAATCAAGTTTTGCCCAGCACAAAGTGGCATTGTGATATTTATTATTTGGGCAAGGAATGTTGCGTTGATTAATTATGCACTTACACTGATTTTGTAATGTCTTTATATTTTAAGAGGTAATTTAGTCAAACCCTTTTAAAACCTAATTCTTACATTTTTGCTCTTGCTTTATGGATAAAAGAGGATAAAATAAATGATTTTTTAGTAGCTTTTTAGAATATTCCGAGTAGATATTTTGCTGACCTTATTCTTTAGAAAGATTCTCTTAAGAACCATAGCAAAAATTAGGTATTTTAGCAGCCATCTCAACTCTGGGTTTCATACAGTAAATACACATTGTACATGTGACTGAATTTTGCTGTTATTCTCTCTCTAAAAAGCTGTAGTATAATTAATGGTGTACACCCAATTATATATTCATGAATATACATGAAAATTAAATCAGAACTTTATTTTGAAGAACCATCTGCACAGTATTGCAGGAATGATTTAAAGAGACTTCACCCAAAAAGTACAATTCTCATTCCTTTCTTTTTTCTGTGACTTTCTTTTTTGTTTAAAACTTTTCCACAGGATAAATAAAGTCATGCAGGTTTGGAACGTCATGGGTGAGTAAATGATGACCAAATATTCTTTTTTTTTGGTGAACTATCCCTTTAAGTAATGATGCACGTTGCATGTACATGATAATTTGGTCAAAGAAGCCTTCCAGCTAGAATCATGTTGTACACGAGGTTGTGCCCTAACTAAATAAAGGAACCACGGCTTTTAAAAGTCAGATCAATTTCATACTCTGTAATGATGAATCTGTTTGGGATATTGGGCCTTTTGTGTTGGCAAAACAACACGCCACAGTGTACTCAGCTATTGTTGTGGTGATGCGCTGTTAAATCCGATTTTCTGCCCGTATGGAAATTTCATGTCACCCCTGCTGAATAAGCCCCTTTTTACACCTCCTATCTTGTTCTTCATCCGCTACGGTGCGGTTCTGGGAGTTGAAATCGCCCGGAGACACATTCTTTAAACAACGGATGTCTTCACTCAGTCTGTAGACCTTTTTCTTACCACCCACCACTTTTAATAATTAGTTGCAAGCCATGACTCAATTCACTGCTAACCCAAAGCAAACTTGTGAGGTATGATACTGTTAACACGGCTTTGAAGGTGATGTGTTTTTATTTTCTCCATGTAGTTTTGATAAATGTGAATTTTTTTTTTTTTTTTTTACAGATGAGTTGTTCTGGATCCAGAGCTGTGCACAGCACCCCCTGCAGGGAGACACAGCTGGATAGAGCAGTTGTCAGATATTTCATTTGCAGCATGGGTGTGTGTGTGTATATATACAGTATATACACACACACACATTATTTATACACACAAGATATGTGTGTATATAGAAATATGTAAATTACATAAGTTAATTATTATTACAAGCTTACATTGCTTATTTATTATTAGAATTAACAGTACAAAATTAATAATAATTATAATACTTTTTTTATTTTTATTCATTTGTTTGCCACTGAAGGTAATATAGTTATATTAGTATTCGCTAAACATCACAGTTTGTGGACCCGTGTGGCCTGACATAAACCGACGGAAGCCTGGAAATATTTGTTTGAGGTTTGTGGCTTTTGTAAACCTTGTCTCATGCTTACATTGCTGATTAATTATTATGGTTAATAATACTTTTTTATATATATTTAGTTATTTAATTACTTTGATTTAGGCTTTTCTAAAGCTTAATTGCTTATTTGTCATAATAATTATTTTATTTTATATTGTATACATACCATTAAAGGATAGGCCCTGCTAATTTGGTATTTATATTTATATTGCTAAGCAACACAGTGGGGTGCATAAACTGACTTAAGTCAGTAAATATCTATTCAAGTTCGGCTTTTCTAAAGAAGCCATATCTTCATTATTCCAGCTCAGCACAGACCCTTGGAAACGTGACTCTGACAACAGTTCCCGGAGCCAAGCTCAGGTTCATATACCCTGCTGAAAACAAATGCACGGAATCCAGTACATGTGACAGGCCTTGATAGCGATGAGGAGGGATTTCAAAGAGCCTGAGGGAGTTTCTGCTCACCCTCACACAGACCACCCTCTCTCCTCTCTCCTCTCTCCTCCAACAGTCGCCTCCGCATCACTGTCCAACAGCCAAAGCTGTCCTCTTTACATTGTCAGAAGGGTGCCATATTCTTTCTCTCTCTCCCTCTCGTCCTCATCCTATTTTCATTCTCCCCTTCATTGTCTTCATGAAATTGGCAGATATAACATTTAACTAAATGCAGTATCTCCTCAGGTCTGTCTGGCTGTAGTTCACTTTGTGAAGGGGGTCGCATTACAATCTGCTGAGGAGTGTGATTCGAGAACGGCAGACTGAGAGAGCAGGTAGGGAAAAAAGAAAAAAAGAAAAAGTCATTTCTGGATCCTTGTTGAACAAAGGTCAAATGCTTTTTAATGACTGTGTTTTCCGATAATGGCAAACGGGGACGGGTAATAATAAACTTGCAGATTGGTATCGTGCGTCGTGCACTTAAGCGGAGCGTGGCATTGAGGGCTTAATTTACTGGCGTGGTGCTAGGCGACTGTCACCAGGTGTTATTTCTCTATTCCAGATGCTAGCCCTGTTTGCCACAGGCCAGAGCCAATTTAAAGAGAGCAAATACAGAGGTGCGAGTGCCTGTGTGCAGATACTGCTATTGAATGATGAATTAGAAACCTAACACAGATATGAACAACGAGCGGACTGCATTCACTAAAAAAAGGAAGCGATTCTTGGAACCAAATCCTGTTCAATTAAAGAGAAACAAAGAGAAGGACACGCAAGAGAGATCACAACCGTAACGATTAGCTCTTCTGTCTTTGATCAATTAACAGTGAAGTTATTTTATTTTCAGGGCTTTCACCTGTCGGAATATTTCATTGTGAATTGATTTGGTTGATGAGCCTAATAATGTAAGATCAAAACCAGGTATCAGAGGAAGTGAAATTATTGTCATATTATTGACATACTCTCACCAAGCTTTTATTAAGAACTCTTATTGATGAAACGAAATAAATCATTTTGTAAAATTTTCAAAACATCTCAACTGGGTGTTAATGACGTTTTTTTTTTCTCAGTTCTGAGAAAACTCATTTTAGACGACACTAAATAGAGACATTGACATTAACATGCGTTTATTTAGCAGAGGCTTCTTAACATAAAATTTCCCTTCGAGGAGCTGCTAAATGCTGTATTACTTGGGGGATTTTTGACAGCTAGCGCTTCAGAGTATGCTGGGATTTTTCACTTCACTCAATACTTCAGTCTTCAAGGGAGTTTTCATTATACTAAACACTGCAATGTCTTGCAAATCTCCACTCTGACAGGCTAATTAAAGGGACAAATCTGTAGTTAGTGTTCATTAAGCTGCACCCATCACATCCTGTATGAACCTGACTTAGTAAGATTTCATGTACAAATTCTACTTTGTGCATGTGTAAATCTGAAAAGATTGTTTCTCTCATATTAATCAGTTTAATACTTTACAATGTTACAAGATTCAAATGTATGTGTCAGGATTTATAAATCATAATTCCAAAGCTAGCATAAAATAAGACCATAGCAAGCTAAAATGGCTGACATTTTAAAAGAAGCAACCGTAATTTATGTTGTCTAAAAGATCTGTAATACAATCTGTAATTGTCTATAAAATTTGTAATCATTTTGTAAATATCTCATATTTGTGTTGGAATGCACGGTTATTTAGACTATAGATTTCAGAACTGTATTTGAGGAGAAAGGTAAAAATGTTTAATTACTCATTTTATTTTTAAATAATTTCATATCAACACAGCAATACAGAGTTTGGAATAAGAACTGACACTTTAATATTTTCATAAAATTGTTAAAAGTGCACTTTTCTTCTGCTAAACATAAATCATTTGAACATTATCTGAAAGATATTGAATTGCTCCTTGTATTTGCTTTTTTTTTTTTCCTACTAAGTAAAATATATTTTTTGAAAACCTT
This sequence comes from Scardinius erythrophthalmus, assembly GCF_964197995.2. Taxonomy (NCBI): domain Eukaryota; kingdom Metazoa; phylum Chordata; class Actinopteri; order Cypriniformes; family Leuciscidae; genus Scardinius; species Scardinius erythrophthalmus. The sequence goes on from NC_138241.1 coordinate 27,088,353, forward strand.
TCAGTGCAGATTTATTTACAATCTTAATCCTCTAGGAGCAGTTTAACATTTAATAAGTTGAAAGATCCATGAGAGGAAAAGGACTGAAATGCCTGAAAACAGACAAAGCATAACGGAAGTCTGTCTCCCACGATTGTTCTCCATTACCTCCACCAAACAAGCACTACTGAATGTACCGCAGCATTTAAGACCTGTGCCAATTTTTCATCTCTATTAAAATATTCAGCAGAACACCGAGTCGTACACCAGCCCTACTGTCATGTTTTAAAAATATATGGAAAAGGCTTTTGCTCTTTAGACCAAGAGTATAATGTCAGATGTTATCAGCCTGAGATTTACACCACATTTTTTCCCATTTTGAATGTAAAGATATATGACTTAGGAATACAGTGAATGGATCTTTGTCTTCTGGATCGTTCTTACGTGCATTATTGTGAATCATTGGCAAAACACAAACACATTCCTTTGTCTATTCAGACCTTGTTCCATTTGCGGTCGCCTTGTTCAGAATTTGCTTCTTGTTGCCAGATGCCAAAACAAGCATTTGTTTAGTTGAGGAGGAGGAGGTTTAATTCAGCCAGTCATCTGAAAGCGTTGGGTTCCTCCTTGAGCTTTTGACGGCGTACTACACTAACATTCTTGGCGGCCTTAAAGGTCTAGTGCATTCCACAGAGAGTGAAATCTGAAGCCAACCTTACAGATCCGTCTATAAGTGACGTACACGATTTTTTTTTTCCCCTCTGTCATTATTTTTCTTACAAGCATGTGCCCCCACCCTTCCTTTAGTCAGTCCCATTTGTCTCTGCACTGTTGTTCCTGTCCTGAGAGAATTCTCAGGGATGGACAATGCATCCCAAGCAGACCCACTGCACATGAAGGGCATAACGGTTGGGATGCAAAAGGCCCATCGCCACCCCGCTTCAATCAAGAGAGCACTTCTGTGTCTCAAAGGTGCATTTTGGGGATTTTTGAGGGTTCCAGGAGTGGGGAGCTTTGGACAAGGTAAATAGATGCACTCAGGAGGGAGAAGAGCATCTTCGCTCTTAATTGGGGATCGGGGAGGGGGGTGCTCACTTTGGCACTGTTGCGAGTTGCTAGCGAGCCTTTAGGCGCATCCTCACAATGTGAGGTAATTGGGATTTCTACCTTTGCGAAAGCTGCTAATTTTCCATAGGAAGTGCTAACAGGACCTTTGTCCAATATGTTTTCCTTTTTCCTTCCTCAGAGAGTTACAGGACTGAAGAGCTGGGAATGGCTGGGCCCACTACCTGAGTGGAGGAGAGCCTCCGTAATGAACCACTTCACATAGTGGTTTACAGGGGGAGAAAAGAGTGAGAGAAAGGCCACAGAAAAGGAAGCCTAATTCTGTGGCCTGAGAAAGGCTGGGGCCACAAAAGGTCTTGTTTAAGGACGTTATTAAGGGTATTCTTCAACCGTGCTTAGTCTTCAGTAGCAATGGGCCACTTAGGACAAGTGTACCAATCTCAGTCCCCAATGGAAACAAACTGACGCCATCTGTCAATGTTTACCATTATGGATTTCATTTATCAAATCCCATATGCACAGCTTCAATACCGCAGTGGTCTTCGGCATTGTCTGAGACCAAGATGTGTTGACCAACTCTTGTCGCGGATCGTGAAGAAACAGAGCTGAATGTCTCTTCAGTCTTAAGGCAGGACGCTTTGTGTTAGGCGGATTGCTTGCGATCGTCTCTGTTTGTCAAGTGACACTATTTTCTTTCTTGACATTGTCATAAGTGCAATTCACATGAATGTCTCACTGAACATAATCAAAACAGGTCAAACACAACTTGTTCGTGATTTCCCTGTCATTTAGCATATGGATTTATTCTTAAAATGGAACCTAATAGCATCACTCAAAAACATGTTAGCATACTATAACAGCTTGTTCTCAGAAATATGTGCTTATTAACTTATGCATTCAAATTGTGTCCTCTTTTGGTCCAGAACTCAGAAAAACCGACAGACAGAGGGAATGAGAAATATATTTAGTCCTGGAGGCTAGAGAAAGAAGCAGCTTTTTTCTACGTCTTTCTCCCCCTTAAACCACCCCTGTCTCTCTCTCTCTCTCTCTCTCTCTCTCTCTCTCTCTCTCTCTCTATCAAACAATAGCCCCCTACCCCTTACCCTGAGTCAGTCTCCTGCCCTATAGGACATTTGGCATTCCAAAAAGTTAGCCCTTCTTCCGTTGTGCCTTTGTATCTTGATGGCCTGGCTCCAAACGAATGTGAACAGTATTGTGTAGGTTGGTGGCCTTTGGTTCCTGGCTGTATTATATTCTGGATGCTTTTTCATACCATCTAAAGCGGTTCTGATTGGGCGCCTCAAATTATAAAAGCCAAAACTTCAGAAACAAGGAACTCTAAGGTTTTTTTTTTTTTTTTTTTCAGGCTGATGCTCTGATGTGAAGCATAAAGAACAATATTGAACGTACAATTCTGGATATTAAAACAGAGAAGATAGGTTATTTTAAATGATCACAGTCAAATTGAGTTCTTTCATGCTGCAAGGAATATGGCTTTAAGACTTGTTCATAAAACTTCATGGCAGTCAGATATTATGCTATTGGTTAATATTAAATTACTACACCGAAAAATAAATGGTGCAGAAACAATTTTCACTCAGAAATGTCCCAATTAATTACAAAGAAATGACAAGTAATGCACTGAATAACATGTGAAACTTTGGAGTAGACTGAGATAGTATTTTCTTGTAAAACACTCCAATCATCGGTTTTATTTACGACTTTCGAAAACCATTTTTACAGTGCTTATCTAAGATTCTCTATTGAGTCTTCAGACCTTCCAAAAAGGCATGATGCAATAGCACTGTGAAATAAAACGGCTGTATTTTTTGACAGTCAGGAGTTACATAGTGCTAGAGATGTTGCAGTAATGATTGTGTAGATCTTAGAAATGGCTGGTATGACTGCATGATTCCATTCAGCAGTGGAATATGATGATTGTAATTTCACACTGTGAGAGACACACAGATTGACGGCCAGTGTCACGGTTCCATTAGAGTTACTTCACTGTGAACTGGCGAGATGCTCTGTTCTTGAAACCACTGTCACCATGCTGCTGCAGAAATGACAAGCGCTCCAAAGAGAACACGACTATGAATGTGTGTCATCTTTTCTTCTCCCCTTGCAACGTCTTCCTCAATAAAGCAGCAGCAGAGAGAACAAAAGGAACAATGAGAGGAGAGAGAGATCGAGAGAGAGCATACTGTATTATAGAGAGAGAATCTGCGTTGACATCTGAATTACATTTCAGACATGTGGAGAGAGAGAGAGAGAGAGAGAGAGAGAGAGAGAGAGAGAGAGAGAGAGAGAGAGAGAGAGAGAGAGAGAGAGAGAGAGAGAGAGAGAGAGAGAGAGAGAGAGAGAGAGAGAAATAACCACGTCTCAAATGTTTATTTAACTCTGGCTTTGTCTTGTCACTCACAACTCAGAGCCACAGCTGAAATGGGCATGTATACATTCACTGGCTCACTGATAACTGACAGACTATCTGTACATATTGCAGGTTTGGACACAAAAGTGGCATAGTTGACATTTATATCATTTAACTTCACTGACATTTTAGCCTATTGCTTGGTATATAAGGCACCATCTTTGTATGACACAATTCAGCTTTTACAAGATAGTGACAATGTGTCAAAAATGGCACGTTTATATGTACTGTATGGAGATGTTTTGTGTATACGCATATGGAAAGATGTTATCCATAATACCATGTAAAAAGGTGCTGTATAACAAGGTCTGGAGTAAAACTGAAAAAAATATATATATAATTTTTGTTGGAATGGAATTGAAACATCTTTAAAACGAGACCAGCAAAACCAATTGTTTTCAGAAAATGTATTTTAAATTTCTTTAAATAAAATTGTAAAGAATTTTATCGGCGGAGACGCCGATATTATTATATATTCACTGAATGAATGAAACATATACTGAAACCTTTTTTTAACTTAATATTGGTAAATGCTGAAAAGAGAAAACTATTCACCAATGTGGTATGAAAATGAAACTTTTCAATTAATCTTGTTTTATTTTGCTTGTAATGGTGCATTCCTAATTACAAATTTGACTTATTCTGTCTTATTTATACTGTTTCTTGTTTATACTGTGGGACTAAAACTGATTTTAAGTTTTAAAAACATAATTTTTTTCTTTAAAAAAAAAAAGTTGGCCTTTGAATTCCTTACACATCCTCTTCCTGTTTAAGAATGACATATATTGAAATAGAATTTGTATTATTTTTGAAATTATGATACTGTGTGTACATATACATGTGTGTGTCTTTGGCAGTGTGAGCCACCCTGACTAAAATGGCAGGTTTGGTGACACTATATATCACAGCACAGCGGGGCCAAATTATCCTCTAAATGAATAGGGGTTATGAGTGTGATACAATGACAGTCATACCCTAATACACACACATGCATAGTCTGAATGCTAAAGGGAAACAGAGAGACCTAATGCCTGACACCTCATCCTCATATAACCTCATTACAACCTTTCAACAGAGGTTAGAGCCCCTAAGCATACACTTAGTGTGCTTTGATGGTTCTGGATCTCAAAGTGACAGTCAAACACCCCCTCGCCGCGCAACTCGTGCTTCTCTCCTCTCTCCCTCACGCGCTTTCCCTCCACACTTATTTGGGAGCAATTTTATGTGCCAGCATGGCACATAATACACTTTTAATGGACAACTAATTCTCTGCCATTAATTTGTCAACATGATTACTGGATCTGCCGTTTCAGCTCGGCAAAGTCTGGGTTCCTTTTAAGTATATACGAGACGTTAATGTGTTTCTATTCAGGTTTACATCAAGGGACGTCAGAGATTTACATAATGCGACCATTGAGGTCCATGACAGCCTGCTTTCCCCCCTGAGTTCACTTTTCTCACTTGATTCCCACAAAAGACCTCAACGTTTTCAGGCTTCGCCCGGCTGAATACTGTTGTTTTTCTTAAGTTAAGATGTGACTAGGATAGCTGGGTTAAAAGGAATAAGGCATGAGAGAATAACCTGTTTGGTTACAACAACGAAAATATTTTTTGAGGAGGTTCAATAATTCTGATTCTGGTCATTTTACTCATGTGAAAATATGCCAATGGGTCCTGTGCACAAAACAGTCACCGTGACTGGTGAATCAACTCGATGCAAACAATAGCACAGGACATGCAAGGTAAGGTGCATGTGTGACCCAAACTTCTGTGGGCAGGTTATAGCTACACACATAGCCCCGAACTCTCCTTGCCACCCATCCCTGGAAACACAAGCTCCTTCTGGCAGGAAGTTGACAAGGCAACAGAGTGAGAGATCAAAAAAATCCTGCACTAAAGTTCTGGCGCTGTTCCATAGACACATTCTGCATGCATACAGTAGTCCGTCATCAAAGGACAAGGGATTGTTTTTGCCGGTTGTTGGACATTTCCTTATGAGCAATCTTTGATGCTGGAGCTGACAGACGGGTCAAACAGAGGGAAATCTCTCCCTCTTGTCTTTCAACTGCAGTGGGGAAGGCATATTGCAGCTATTGTTCCCCCACTGCTTATAATATTCAGTAATCTGTTGGATAAATATGCAAATGTAAATATGTGTATTCGTGTATCTAGATACTTCTAAACATGTTAAAAATGAAACAATTTAAGACATTATTTTATTATTATTATTATTATGGCAGAATACATATTTGCATAATTAAGTATAAGAGTAAATTCAAATAAAATAGTAATAGTAAAATAACTATTACATTTAATAGTTTATTGTGTATTTTTGATGCGCTGAATTCAAATATGACAATTAAAACAACTGATTGGCTACCGTTTCCAAGATATGTAAGCTTTTACATTTTATGTTTATGTGTAGATACACTGTAAAATTGAAAATTGAAACATACTTTTACATTGCTTTTAACTCATCAAAATAAGTTAAGCAATTTTCTACTTTTTTTTTTAAGTTATACAAGATTAAGTCAGTTTAATGTCATTTAAGTTGAGATGACTTAAACATCCAAGTTGTACGTAAAAAATTAAGGCATTTTACAGAGTAGTACCTGTGACCTGTCCTGTTTATGTAACACTTTAAAAAGCAGCAAAAGGGTTATATAAATAACATTTATTATGAAGAAGAAAAAAAAGTATAATTTAGTCCGTGATTACTCTGTGCTTCTTGGATTCATGAAATGGAGCATCTCTTGTCACTGTCCAGCAATAGTCTGAGAGCATTGATGGGCTCCATTTGCCCTGATAGCATTGCTCCATTGTTGCAATGTATTGGTGAAATCGCTCGCTGTGCTCGCCGCTCACTGCTCCTCATTGAAAAGAGTGAAAAAAATCTAGATGAGAGCGCAAAAAATTTACCAAGGCTTTTGTATGACTCTTTGAGGAGGTTTTCCACCAACAACCTGTAATTGTCTGCCTTGTTGTTCCAGAGACAATTTATCGCCTCTAACTGGAAGGTTTTCCTTGCAATCTTTCCCTGCATCATCTCGAAGAAGTTCAAGAATCTGAGGTCCAACAAAGACACCTTCCTTTATCTTAGCCTCACTTAACCTTGGAAAATTTCCATGGAGGTGCTTGAAAGCTGCTTGTGTTTTGTCCATGACCTTGACAAAGTCTTGATGTGTACGGGTGGTAATAAAATCTTCCTTGATTCAACAAGTGGTGGATGCTGATTTTTTTTTTCTTCCCAGGCTCCAAATTTCTTGATGTAATGGGAATCTCTTGCATGACCATTCCATTTGCAGAGAAAACAGCAGTACTTTGTGTATCCAGTCTGCAGACCAAGCAAGACAGCAACAACATTCAAAGCTGCCACTGATGTTGCTCATAGGATATGCATGCACCTCAAAAGTCATACGGTTCCTTCATATGGACTGCTTGACCAATTGGAATTGATGGCAAAACATTGCTTTAAAAACACAGCTTTAAGACTGTTGTATATGTCGTATACCAACCCAATATATCTTAAAAACTAGAGACAATCACCATTTTCATTCTCAGTGATCAAGCATTAGTAAATTTTGACTATATTTATTTCAGAAGCATTCTGGCTGTAGACCAGTGTAATACTAATAAAGATGATAATAATAATAATAATAATAATAATAATAATAATAGAGAACAATGATTAATGGGAAAATTATTGTACTGAAATAGCTTTGAATGAGAACTTGGACATTCAAATTCTGAGAAAATTTGTAGAGATCTGCATGCAAAGATTTCATGGAGGCGGAGTTATGCAATAGATTTTCAGGAAGAGCACAGTGTGACAGGCAAAAAAAAAAAAAATCAGCTCTACTCTTGTTGAGAGTGGGTTGACGTTATCAATTTGAAAAGCGGTGGGAACCCAATTAACAGCATCAAACACCTAATTAGCATGAGCTGTGTGAGTTAAACTGCAATAAGACCTGGCTATATTTTATGAGTTAAGTCTGGATACATTTTCTGTAATCCGAGCTTCGAAGTGTGGCGTAATCTGCTTAGAAAAATACCCAAGCAGAAATTCATATGCCAGACAAAGGGCTCGGATTCAGGATAACATTACAACCTTCTGACTTATACAGCCAACAACAGCTGCAATATAATAAAATGACATAGGCCTATATCTTGGACAAAATTGTAGTCATTTTTTTTCTGTTTGGTTAAAAAATGAAAGCTGAGATAAGAATTTGAAAATATATTTTTTATATAAAATGCAATTACAGTCCAATTTGAATTTAAGGCAAGTGCTGTGCCAAAAAGTAGAAAAGAAAAACACTCTGCAGGCTCTGAACTGAGTCTTCATATGGGACCAAGTACCGTCAAGCGTGAATCAAGCCTACACCACAAACAAAGGCTCACATAACAAACTAAAACTCCAGCAAGGGAGCTAAGTAAAGCGTATTTACAGTGTTGAATTAAGCAACAGCTTAATCCCTGTAAAGTCCACTCAAATATACAAAATTATACTTCCTGGAAATAAATGCATGCAAAAGTGTGTTCAAGTATGATACACATGTTGAACAAGGGCTATGCATTATATTGTTTTTTATTTTATTTTTTTAGAAAATATATGAATTATGACCCAGTATACGTTGTCAGAGGAACAAGTCGAGATTTCAAAAATGCGTCTCTGTATATATAGATTTTACTGTATGTGCGTCTGTCTGCGGGTAAGTGGTGCACATTGCTGCTTCATTGACCTCTAGAAAAGAAACTGACCCTCTTCATGCTTAGCAAGCCACTTGTGAGAGGAAGAAGCTTGTTGACCAATCGCTGCAGCTGAAAGAGATGAGACCGCTTTTGAGGCGTTCACATAGTCACCTTGACGACCAAAAGAAGCCAAAAGAACTTCATAGCACCAAATCCAGTTCAGGTTGTATATAATGAAACAAAATGTCCATTTAGGACACACACACACACGGCCAACAGGAGCCGTTGTGTGTGTGTGTGTGTGATGCTAAAAGAAGCTCTGTCAAAACTGCCCACCCTCTTCTTCATGTAGACTGCATACTAATTCAACATTATGTGCCACCAATCAACTCCACTGAGTGCATTCACTTTCACAAAGCCTCTACCTCTTGAGCGCTTTGGATCTTTTCCAAAAGGCTTAATGTCAAATCCAGGTGGAGGATAGGATAAGTCAGTTTGATGGAGAGCTGGCTTTTTCAGACTACTCTTTCATACGGCCACTTTCTCAATAAACGGAGCCAAGAGGTCTCTCTCATTGTGCGGCATCAAGATCCAGTTTAGATTTAGCTTAGCATTATAGCAGCATGTTCAAACACAGCAATCTGCGAACCATTACACGCTGCACATATGCTATTTGCTTTGTTATCAGAGAGGTAACAGTGAGCTCTAGGATATGCATTGATTTTTCGAAGCAATTTTTCTGATTCATTCACAGCTTCGAACCACACAGTCATGGTACGTAGGCATTCGGTCGTTCTGAATAGTACAATTTCCTCTACCGGAGGGCAGGAGGAAAAGGTGTAACTGACTGATTTCTTTTATTCATAAGGCTGCATGTCAGTAAATTCATCACAGAAATTTATTCAGGTGAACAATGCTAAAATCAAAATGTTCCTGGAACATTCGCGGAGATACAAGATTTAAAGTGGCACCACGTCGCAGAGATGCCGGTGCTCAGAAACAGGCCGAAGGGTCCACGCTTATTTTGACTTCACTTAGCATTTGGGCTCTCTCTCTGCAGAGAGGGTGGAAATGAAAAGGTAATCCAGGCCCCACAGGGCCGGTAGCAGGTGTTGGAGGGGAAAGCATTCCAACTCCTGCTGCTAACACACTCAATGGCTCTCAGTGGAGAAAATGCTTTCAGGAACTGTGCACTCACTTCCCTTGATTTACTCTGCCCGTTAGAGGGAAACCTTTTTAAAGCCCAACTGCGGAATTAAGGACAGATACTTTAAAATCTACTTCTTCAATAAAGCAACACACCAAAGCCAAACCACCTTTCTGAAGGAGAGGAATTTTATGAGGGGACCTTTTATCGGTTTTAAACTCAAGGTCAGACGATGTGGTTGGTCAGAATTTGGGATGTGAAAACAGCAATATAATGTCTACAAAGTGCAAGCGGCACATTAGAGAGTTTGCCATTTAATAAACTTATCAAAGCATTCATATCCCAGTCTTCACACAGACAATACATTCAATAAAATACCAGTAAGAGCAAGGACAGATTAGGCTCCTGCAAGGCCACCATCCAAATACAAATTCAATTTGGCATGAAATTTATCAGTTTTCTAAATGCATATAATGACAAGTATTGTGAATAATTCAGCCATGAATTCAGTAATTCTTCCTTTGACATTTTAATGTTTAATTAAAATGTCACAAGTGGATCTTCCGGTAAAACAACAGACTTCTCACTGGTGACGCTGCAGGACTTCTCCAATCATTGAGTCAATCTGCAACTTTTATTTCTTTTTCTGAGAATCTGTTACACTCAGATGTATGTCACAATAAAGAAGAAAAGATGTTGCTACTTTATTTTTTTCAATAATACAATGTTCAGCCCGTAAACTGAAACTTTGTATTTTTTAGCGAATACAACTTCATTTTTAAAAAAAGTTTGCTGTATATTCATAGCCATTTTGTATTGATTGGATGATTTAATTATGTGATTTTTCACTGTTCCATTTGCCATGTCTTGTTTCAGGGTGTCAGGCCAGAGCGGCCCTCACAGCACAAGGCCCGAGCCATAATCCATCCTTAAGATGAGAAAACATGCTCACCTGAAACAGCTCATCATTGTCAGTTCACCTGCTTTTGCCCAGACGCTGCCAACTGCCTCAGGGAGACTGGCACAACCAAGTGAGCATGATCCATTCAACAACAGCATGGCATCTATCCGAGGAAGGGACACCAAATCGAACTGAAAATGATCACATTTTATTCATTAAATCATTGTCTCATGTGCCCTCACAATTGCACCACAAAAACAATTGTTATATATTTTAGTAATTGATATGGGGAATATGGAATATGTCAGAATTTACCATTACATTAATAAACTTGATAATAAACATTCATAAAACAGTACACATTTTTAAATATCTTATTTTAAATTCTTGCAATAATCTTATGAGTAGGCTAGTTGCAGCCTGCCAGTATATTATAATATTGATGATATTAGCATTTAGCATACATTTAAAAAATAAAGAAATACACTTTTAAGAATAAAATTATAATTTTAGTAACACCTCACAGTAAAATACAATTTGTTAACATCAGCTGATACATTAGGTATCATAAACTAAAAACATGAAGAACGTTTACAGAATTTATTCTTTATGAATCTAGATGACTTAATTTATAAATATATTATTGTTTATTGTTAATTCATGCTTCTTCATGATACATTGTTCATTTTTACAACAGATTTATATGTACTGATTAACATTAATCGAGGTTAATAAATGCTTTAAGAGTAATGCTAATTGTTAGTTCATAATGCCCGAATACATTAACTAACGTTAACCAAATGAACCCTATGGTAAAATGTTACCATCATTTTCATATACAACCAATATCTTACTCTAAAATATCCAATTTGGTTCCTAAAGCACTACAAAACAGCAAACAATGTACTTTAGACTGACAACAAGCCAAACTACAGGTTACAGGCATGCACTGCCTTTTAATAACTACCTTTTTCCTCTTTTTCACTCTCTTGCTCCACTTACAGAGTATCTGGACTCTCTCTCTCTCTGTCCCTCTGCATCTTGACACAGCACACTGAGCTTAATCGCACATAATTGGGTGGGAGGGACAGTGGGCCGGCCCAGGCTTTGTGTGCAAAGGGCAAGTGGTCAAGTTAATGGAGCCCTTGTAGTGAACAGGGAGCTCTCTCCCTCTACTGGGACAGAGGGAGGGGACAACGGACCTCTTTCAAATCTCAAAAGACAGAGTTGGGTTCCTTTTTACCCCTCCCCCTCTCCCCTCTCTCTTTTCCATAGACTGACTGACAGGATTAGCTGCATAGCGACTCTACAGCTGAGCTTCAGTTGGCTATCAGAGCATGGGAAATGAAGAGGCCTAGAGTGACAGTCAAACTGTGAACTGAGGCACATGTGAGGCCATCCGCCAGTACAGGGACTCTGCAGGACATACAGTCAGGTCCAGAAGTGAGACCACCAGCGGAAATGCTAACTTAAAGGGATAGTTCACTTAAAAATAAAAATGTGCTGTTAATTTACTCACCCTCTTTTTTCTTCAGTTGAACGGTAAGGAAGATTTTGAGCTGAAACCTTGGAGATTCATATAATGCAAGTCAATGGCTACCATCACTTTGAGAGTCAAAGAAACATGTACAGACTAAATAAAATTAATAGCCATGCTTATGATGATACATTGAGGTCTTATGAAGCGAAATGATCGGCCTGTGCAAGAAACTAAACATTTTTAACATCATTATTACCTGTGATCCACAGGAAGTCTTGAGCGCAACGTATCCCTTTAATACAAACGGTTTCATATCAAATAAATTAGTAGCATAACAATATGAGTGAAAATTGTATTTATTGAAACTAATTTGATCAGGGTTTGGTCAAAAATGGAACAAAATTGGTCCAAAAATGTGCTAAATATTAGTGATAGATATATTTCACTCTTATTTCTTTTTTTTTTTTTACATCATAACTTAAAAACATTGCTAAAACTAACCTAAAACTAATTTCCAGATTTTAATGAAACACACACACATTACACTGTACAAACTGTATATTATATAATCCTAAACCTACCATCACACAAAACTTTCAGCATTTTTACATTTTTTAAAAAGCCATTAATTACTTTATTTTTAGTACCAGTTTTACAAATGAGGACATCCCCCAAAGGGAGGTTTTTGGAGATTTTGGTCACTTTTGGGTACAAATTTCCCCCCAAAATATAGTTAAGGAGGTACACACACACACACACACACACACACACACACACACACACACACACACACACACACACACACACACACACTTTTGGCCTCAAACATTTGACCAAACAAACAAAAAACAATTCGAATATTTGATTTGTACAATTACTGCATTAAAAACAATGAACAAATGTGGGCATTCATTATTATAACCATGAGACTTCACACCACAAATCAATTATTCTGTGATACAAAAAAATGACCAGAACACAGAAGGATTCAAAACAATGATTTAATCACAGTCGTTACAAGCACCTGCAGTGCCAGCGAGAAACAATCACTTTGGACTCGTCTGTGTTTTGTACAAATGTAATCACAGTGCAGAAGCGCACAGCCCTGAACAATTCACAACCAACCAAAGAGCTCTGAACGAGGAGTCACCAGCTCACCACCAGGAGAAAACAACAGTGGGAAAAAAGAATAAATATAATAAAATCAACCAACAGATTTATATATACCAAACCATAACTTTTGTATACAGGAACAACAAAATAATGTCGTTTTTTTTATTAATTGTCTCCATTAAGAAAATTTTGACTTAAAGGTATAGTTCAATTCCAAACCTGTATTAATTTTCATTCATAACATAAACGTAAAAAGTTTAGTAGAATGTTCAAAAACATTTCCCCATACAATGAATGATGGTGAACAGAGGCTGACAAGTTCCAAAAAAGGCACCATAAAAACATCACACAACTTTCAAGCTATTTTCCAAGTCCCCTTAAGCCGTCGTGTGCAGAAAAGTCTGAAATTGAAATTGAAAATGCTCTGGAAATCTTGCTTGACACTCACGGTCACCATTCACCTTTATTGTATGGAAAAGAGCAGTTTGGACATTCTGCTTCAAATAACCCATTTTTTATTCTAACAAAGGTTAAAATAAAATAAAACGGATTTCAAAAGACATGAGGGTGAGTGAGTGAGCAAACAGTGACAATTATCTCTTTAATGAGGCCATTAGTCTAGCGTTGCACATTGAGTGCTCTCGAATCATGGAGAACACTGCTGCGGGTCTTACCGGTGGTAGTGTGACGCTGTCAAGACATCAAGTCAGCCTTAGTATGGCCTAATCTGTCATATCTTGTCAGTTCTTCGATAAAAAAATGCCAGGTGAGAGCATTTCACAGTGAAGCAAATAACATTCAGCGCAGCAGCATCCATCTCAACCCTTCATAACCTTTGGTGTCAGAATGAAGCTTTGAGTGGAGATACCGAATCAGTAGCTAACGACGAACCGAGAGCTGGTGTCATTATGATAACAAGATCTCATGATGGAGACGACCCTACGGCCTCATTTACGTCTTTGTAAAGAGGCGAAGATAGTCCTGCAAACCTGATTAGCTGTATCAGCCTCCAAAGTGTAATTCATAGATTCTAAATGTTCTGCCCTGAAACATCATCTCTGATATCACGCATACTCGAACGAGTTCATCTGAGCGTCACATCCGCAGTGTCTGTAGGACGAGAGGGAGGGATGTGTTCTCCATTCCCATTTAACACGTTTCACACTGTTATTGCACAGTAAACAGGTCAAGCACACGCACACATGGCAACTCATCTACACAGTCTGTTTTCAAAGCACACACACAAGTGGTAGTTAAAAAAGGTATTTGAGGAGTGTGATAAGGAGTGTGCGCACACGCACAAGAGGTGAGGACACAGTGGCAAAGCCGGGGTGGGCGGTACAGAAAGGCAGCCTGGCATGAGATGGCATTGCCCAGCTCAGATCAGATCAGGGCTGGACTGGACCCGTGAGTGAGAGTGAGGAGAAGAGGATAGTGGATGTTCTCATCGTACACCTCCTTTCCCTCTCTCTGCATCTGGAAAACAAGATGCAAACGTTTAGGAAGTTGGGGAAAAGGCGGTACAAATGACGTCACTGAATCAATAACTCACATGTTTGGATTGTTTCACAGTATTTATATAAACTAATGAATAATAGTACTATGTAAATATCTGGGCCGATGACATGACACAGTCTATTCATTTTTTAATTAAAAAATTAAACACACAGTGACTTGAAAACACAACTAAATGACAAGCATATTTTTAATTTCTGAATTAAAAATCTTTTTGCCAGGTATGTCAGTGATTCTTTTAATGAGGCATTTTTATGTTATGATACCAGGACAGATCTGATATCATAAATAAATGGCTCATTAAAAAAATTGCATTCCTGAAAACAAAACCTTTTTAATTAGCTTGGCATATTTCATGATCATTTCTCACAAAAAGTATTTCGACAAAATAGATTTGGAATAATATTAGAAAGCAGGGAAGCAAAATCATGAGGTGTGACCTACATGCAAAAACGTGCAGAAAAAACAGGAAGTGATATGACCTTCATGACGATGTTACAATTCAATGCCTCTTAAAATGATCAGATATTTTGACGGTTTAATGACATGGCAAGGTAAGTTCAGGAAGTAAAATGTCATGTGGTGCGACTATCCAACTGTGTTATTTTAGTATTGTATATTTAATATTATAGTATTTATTCATATTTCGAATTGGCTTTTATTTTTATATTTTAATTTGAAACTTTTTGTAATTTGTAATTAACGTTATTTGTGCTTTTGTCATGTTTAATCGTTTTTTTAAATATATATATATATATATATATAATGTCAGTTTTAATTTTAGCACTTCAACCTAAAAAGTTTCATTCAAAAGATTGTTGTGGCAACTAACTGAAACAAGTCAGGGTTAAGATTAGATTATTCTAGATATCATCCAATATTTATATTTTATTTTATTTCAGCATTACAACACTGTTACCCCAAAACTTTATATTTATGAATTAATGATTCATGATAATTTCATTATCCAAAACTCATAAAAAATAATTATTGTAAAGTATTTTTAAAAATATATTTTGTATTTTGAAAAAAATATATTTAAATACTTCTTTTTTAAATAGTAAAGATTTGGGTTGATTGGGTCAGCACAAATGTTCAAAAAGAAACCTACTCTTTGACACATTAGAGGAAGAACATTTTATTTCATTTTAAATAGAGTTTCTGGGATATGCCCTTCACTCTTCGGATATGCACTGCTAGAACTCCCTTTAACAAACAAGGACAAGTGGCAAGATTCCCACTAGCTGCTTCATAATGGCCCGCTTAGAGTAGAGGTGTCTGCAAAGTGAATGTCAGGCAGCTCTTGCTGCACAATCTGCCCTGTGGGTCTGCTTTTCTGCCAGCGTCTGAACTCTAGAGTTGTGGCAGTACACTCAGTGCGCTGCCAGTCTCTTCTGCCCCGGAGCGCAGCCCTGTCCCAAACAATCAGACACTCCGACAGCACTTAGAAATACAAACATGCAGTTCATTTATGAAAATAAGACCCCTCCAAACAGCAAACACAGCTGACGTGCATGTATACTTTTCAGAGCGACTAAAATGTGCTGGAGAAGCGCAGAGTAGGTCACATACACAATCACTACCACAACTTTGTTATTATATTTGTGGGGTATTTTTAGATACAGAACACACCAAACCATCCGTCGTGTTATATCATTCCCATGTGAAATTAAAAGGCTTTTTCAGGCAGGGTGAAAACGTAGTGTCTAAACATTCTCCATTGGGTACAAGCAGAGAATAAACCATTACAAATGAACGTAAAATCTGTATAAACACCACTTGGATATTCCCACGTGGACACACTCTCTCATTCTGTCTTACTCTAACATTCACCTCATCCTCTCTGTGGCTTGAGATAAAATAAAAACAGATGCCCTTCATGTGCGTTATCTCTCTCTCCACCCCTCGACACAGCAGCCAATGTTTGAACCCGCGACCTCTCTGTAATCGGGGCAGCCAGCCGACCAACACTAAGCCCAATGCGGAGACCAACACATTCACACCAAGCCAGACAAGTGAGAGTGCAGGGCAATAGAGGGTGTGTTCAAATCACATGACGGTACCCTGCAAAGTAGACTTCAAACCATAGGGAGCATAAATGTTTAGTCCAAAGGGAAACAAGTGCACATTGATATATCACATGATTTAGAGAGGGACATTTTCCCATTAGTCATTGCACACCATCTTAGTACTATATGAAATGTTTTTATTGAGCTTAAAGGGATAGTTCACCCAAAAATAAAAATTCTGTCATCATTTAATGGTACTTACCCTTATGTTGTTCTAAACCTGTATGAGTTTCTTTCTTCTGTTGAACACAAAAGAAGATATTTTGAAGAATGTTGGTATCCAGACAGCAATTTACTTTTTTTTTTCCTACTATGGAAGTCAATGGCTACCGTCAACTATCTGGATACCAACATTCTTCAAAATATCTTCTTTTGTGTTCAACAGAAGAGAGAAAAGTAAATGATGAAGACAGATCTTTCATTTGTGGGTGAACTATCCCTTTAATTCACCATAGGCTTTTACACAGTTGCAGGTATATAAATATCACAAAATATTATAGAAGATATATACTGTAAAATTAACAAATCACATTTATTAACATTTTTATTACAATTATATTTGAGGATAATGAACTATATTAATTTTAAATATTTTTTTATATATATAAATGTATATTTAAATATTAAACAGTGATTTATTCTCACTACACACTCTACCGTTCAAAAGTTTGGGGTTGGTAAGATTTTTTAAAATGTTTTTGAAAGAAGTCTCGTATGATCACCAAGGCTGTATTAATTGGATCAAAAACATATTAAAACAATAATATTGTGAAAGATTATTACAGTTTAAAATAACTGCTAATATATTTTAAATTATAATTTATTTTTGTGAAGGCAAAGCTGAATTTTCAGCATCATAACTCCAGTCTTCAGAGTCACATGATCCTTCAGAAATCATTCTAATGCTGATTTGCTGCTCAAGAAATGTCTTATTATCAACAACATTTTTATGGAAACCGCATATATGCTGTTGTTCATGTTTATTGTCATTGCAATATTGTTGTCTACAGATATCCCCTTTTCAGAATCACTGTGTAGGGACCCTGTGAATTATAACACAGCTAGAGAGTGTGCACATGGAAGTTAGGATTGAGAAACAGAGAGAGAGAGAGAGAGAGAGAGAGAGAGAGAGAGAGAGAGAGAGAGAGAGAGAGAGAGAGAGAGAGAGAGAGAGAGAGAGAGAGAGAGAGAGAGAGAGAGAGAGAGAGAGAGAGAGAGACCAGAGGGAAAGTGAGCGGACGAGAGAGGGAGCAATAAAAGTGTTAGAGAGTGATATAGCAAAGAAGCTTAGAAAGCGAGGAAGAGAGAGAGAGGAAGGAGAAAAAGGCAGCGAGCTTGCAAAGGTGAAAAGTTTAACAAGCAAAGCTGTTCCTCCTGATCACAGGCTGCTAATCAGCTTCATGGGTGGCTGGATAAATCGGCTCCTACTTTTTAATCGCGCGGCTGCCAAGATGCAAGTCATTTATTTTATTGCTGCTTTTCCCTCCCTCTCCTCTTTCCCCCTCAGCCTGCTTTCTGCAACAAGGAGAGCGAGAGGCGTTCTTTAGAAAGCACGGGATGAAACGGACAACCGGATGCTCGCTCTACAGGCTCCAGAAATGGATAGATTTGGGTGTTGAACGCGCAAGAGAGCAGATACGACCAGACAGACAGCTGGAAGTTGGGGAGGATGTAGAGAGATTAAGTTAATATGTGTATGTATATGTGTGGGTGTGGACGGGGGATGTCTGAATTAAAATTCATGACTCCCTTCACAACCATTTGAGTAACAAGATTAAGATGGCCGAGTAGAAAATAGCTGCATTATCAGGCGGCTTGCAGTCCTCCAGCTGCTGGTGCTCTATTCCAGAACAGTGGGGATAAGAGGATAACACACAGCCCCCTCGCCACGTCCCCAAACCGCTGAGAGCCCCATCCGCGGCCGGCCCGGCCTGCACACACGGGAGGGAGGAGATTTAGGGTCTTAAAGGAAACACTTCAATCTCCAAGACATCAGAGGCTGGCTGGAGGTGAGGAGCGACAGACGACCGTACGTGTAAGTCCGGGAGGGGCCCGTAGACGCTGCTATAATAGAACGCTGTGATTTGGGATTCTGAAGGAGGTGGGGCATGTGATCCATTGTCTGCCGTGCGTTTCTTTGTGCGCTTCTTTCCGTACGTTCTAACCCAACGCGCACTCGCAGGGGGCAGGGTGTTCATCAGAAGATAAGAAAGAGGAATTAATCACTTTGAGATATGATGAGGGCACTTCAGCTCGCCCCTCATATCACACACACAGCTGCGTGAACTGACGACAAACCGAGAGTAAAGACGCGAACAGGGGGGACTCTTGACTCAGCTATCTCGGCCCCTCGCTGCTCATGTCATTATCCGCACAGAAACACAGTAGGTGGTCTGGCTCAAAATGATCCCGTTAGACTTCAGGTGCATCGGGGCAACACAATGACAAGTTGACTGCATTAGCTAGTTAGGTGTGTGCAAATGGGCAAGGGTGACACCGCTTTTTCTCATCTTTTTACAATACTTAAAGGTGCGATTTCACACGTTTCGCTGAAGACGTCCACCGCCAGTAGCTTCAAGCGCATGGCCTCTCTGCAAACCTGCAGTGGTTCACAGGCAGAGAGGATTGATCCAGTTGGCTGAAAATAAAATCACAGCTCGTTCATTTAACTCTTTTGTGACGTTTAACAGGGGTTGGGCAAAATTCAGAATTTTAAGAATGGGATCCCCTTCAGTTTATGCGTGTGAATTGGAATTGAGTCGGCCACACCCTACAGGACGCTGAATTGAAATCTGAATTAGAATTACAGGAAACTGGATTCAAAAATATTCAACAGTGGCATATAGGGAAATTAAGTTTAAGTGAAGTTGTTCTTCTACTGTATCTTGGTCCAAAAAATGAGTTATATTAAAAAATAAAATAAAATAAGTAGGACATAAATTAAGTACAAATTATCCTGTTTGCTCCTTCAAATCATATTCAATTCAATTTCAGGAACTTTACTATTTCTGCTGTTTTACTAATATAATTTACTATTTCTATTGATTTATGTAGCAAAGGTAAAAGTAATTGGTTGCTATGCTTTTATGGCATCACAATGTTTGTTAATTGTTTCGCTTGACTCTGATTAAGAACTACTGTACACAAGACAAATGGAAATGGTACTGGTAATTTTCTGTCAGGACATTATTCGTACGTTTAGAGACATTTCTCTCCAAAACACAACACAATGCAATGTGCAATTTAAAGGGGTGGTTGATTATGATTTCACTTTTTTAACTTTAGTTAGTGTGTAATGTTGCTGTTTGAGCATAAACAACATCTGCAAAGTTATGAAGCTCAAAGTTCAAAGCAAAGGTGATTTTTGCCTTTTATCGTGACAGGACAGTAGAGAGTTGACAGGAAGCGAGGTAGGAGAGAGACAGGGGATGGGATCGGGAAAGATCCACGAGCCAGGGCTCGAACTCGGGCCGCCCGAGCGCAACGGCGCTTCATGTCAGCGCGCTGACCACGAAGCCATTGGCGCCAACTAAAGAAATCGTTTTTTAAGGACTACAACAAATGGCTGGTAGGGACTACACAACATTCCTCTAGGGTTAGTGACATCACTAACTCTAAAATATACATAAAACCCACCCCTGGGAACACGATTTATAGATTATCATGACAGAATATGCTAATCAATGACTAGAAGATAACTACACATAAGCTACATAAATTCATCAACTAACCATTCAGCAATGTCCTGTTGCATTCTACATGTTGTCACTTCTTCTTGAGTCTCTCCATCTTTGTTTGACTCCGGTTTGAATATAAACATTGAAATTTTCAGTGCATGTCTGTGTGAGGTAAAATGGCACAAGCTGTTGTAGCTCATTTGCATTTAAAGGGACAGACACAAAAACGGTGCGTTTTTGCTCACCCTCAAAAAGTGACAACTTTAACATGCTATTTAAAAATATCTGTGGGGTATTTTGAGCTAAAACTTCACATACATACACAAAGACTTATTTTACATCTTGTGAAAAGGGCATTATACCACCCCTTTAAATTACAGGTAAAACACCTGTGAAAAATCACAGTACACAAGCCCTATTTTTTACTGCCTTTGTGTACAGGCTTAAAACTTTCCACTTTAGTTACTGTATTAGGTTTGTTCACACATATTAAGAAGAACAAAACACCACAAATCTGCATTTCTGATTCTTTCGCTTTCTCTCCTTCTCCCCATGCAATTGATGTCTCTAAATTCAAGCACTCTTTCCTCAGTAGCCACAACGACCCCTAAGAGTTTTTCTGCTATGTCCATCACTACAGAAGTAAAGTTCCAATCACTCAGCTCTTGAGTCCCGCTGACAGGCCCATTTATGCCTCAGGCATAGGCAGGGCCGCCACTGTTCGGCCTGTGGGGCATAATAGGTCTGCACAGCTTCTTCGGTAACCAAAAATGGCAGCCGTGGCTGTGTTATCGGTGCAAGTTAACCAGCTGGACAGCATTGCTGCTTTGACCTGGGAATGGCATTTGTGCTTTCAGGCAGAGGGAAAGGAGTAGCACCATGCCCCACTCATTTAGGGGTTCTTAGAAAGACAGCTTTTGACTTTTAAGAGTCCATTTTGAGCTTAAGATACATACTCCCTGTTCCTGTTCCTGCTGACATAGCATACTGTACTTCAATGAAACGTTCAAAATACAAATGTACTTCACGGACAAAGGCGGTGGCAAATGCAGACAAACTTCATACTTCGTTTCTCAACTTTTTGACACTTTAAAACACTTAACACACACTCACATACACAATAAAGCCACATATACATACTGCACACACCTTTAGGTGAAGGTCCCACAAGTGTGAGTCGTAGTTGTCATAGCGACACACTCTCAGGCCTGCGCTCTCTCCCAGCCTGCAGAATTCTGCCAGTGTGTCTCCTCTGGTAGGGGCAAATACAAGAGCGGTGCCCTAAAGTGACAAATCACAAACGTGCACAGTGTAGAGATACTTTACTGGTGTTTCACAAAGAACAAATTGTGCATCTGCTAACATCCAATGGTGAATGTAATTTCATCAAGTGCAACATCTTTGTTGATCCATTCTAATCAACCAATCAGATTTGAGGGACAAGTTTACAGTTTATGTCAAGTTTAGGTTTAAAACCAGGGCTAGGTGCTTCTACATCAGTGTTATTCACCTATTATTTACCACTGATTTTCGGAATAAGTAATAGGTTAAGTTAGGTTTCGGACTACATTTTCTAAAAGGAGTGGAATGTTGTCTCATGATCAACAAAATATGGCAGACTTGACAAAATCAAGATGACAAACATCCAATACAAGTAAAAGTAAATGATAATGTATGTTACAAGACCACATCAAAATACATTCTCAATAACCTTATACTGACACTATTTTACCATACAGATGAGTGATTCCTAGACATGGACAGTGAGATCATATAAATAATTAATACTTTACAATAACTAATACTTTACTTTACTTTAATCAACCATACTTTACAATACACTGCACTCCTTTGCTAGGGATTATAGGTCAGAGATGTTTTTGCTAAATCAATGCTCTTGCATACAAACTGCTCTACTACTACTACTACTACTAACAATAACTATTACCATTATTATCATCATTAATATCAGTAGTAGCAGTAATACTAGTAGTATTAAAATACTGTTGTCCTGTTTGAATGTGCAGAAACAACTCTTTGGGGCTTTAAGGGTGTGTTCACGCTTCAAGTTTGGTTCTCTCGGTTCTTTTTGTCTGGACCAAAAAAAAAATTATATATTTATTCCTGGTTCGTCATTTTTAAAACTGAACCTAAAGATACAAAACAAACAAAAAAGGCTTTATTACGTATATTTTGCAACAGAACTTACCAAACATCCGAAACAATGCTGCTTGCTAGGCTAAACGCCCTTGTTGTATGTGCGTACATATGATGATAACTCATGAAGAGCTAATAAAATATATAAAGGAGTCAAAACAGCGGCAGGATATGAAGATCTGCTGCAAGGAGATGGAATTTTCTGATGCCTGTACCAAACTGTAATGGACGACGTAGCTTATATGACAAGAAAAAACAGGTGTGCTCGAGCATTTTGTCCTTTTTAGGGTCGCATCTTGTGACATCATGTCCTGTTTTTGGTTCATTTAGATGTTTTCATTTGGAAGCGGACGGAGACCCATCGTTTCAGGGGTCTCGGTCTGCTTGTTTGGTGTGCACCAAGGTTCGGATGGCAACGTTTGCACTTATTCAAATGAAACACACTAGCAGAGCAACTGCTAATTCGTTTTAATCGAACCGAACCTGCAAAGTGTGAACACACCCTAAAACACTGCTTCGTTTGTATGAA